>NC_074665.1:12697660-12941975 GCF_029448725.1 Salvelinus fontinalis
GCGCACATGCGGCTATTCTGTGTTGAGCGGTTAACAAAGAAATAGTTACTCCTATATACCGGTACTTAATTTAGAGTTATTAATGTAACTTTAGTTGTTCTACAAATGTTGGGCTATATGTTTAGATTTTGAATACATTGTAAGGCGTCATGAGGAGACTCTAATGACGAGGAGGGGCCCATCAGCTTTCTATAGACTAGACCTACTATATTTATTTCTCAACCTTCCTAATGTTAAGCACGTTGCTTCTCTCTACAACAGGAGTATAGCCTACCTGGCTGGCATGAAAATGAACCACGGGGGAAAAGCATCTTCCGTTCACTATTTAAGTGCAGAGATGATACAGTTGAAGTCAGAAGTTTATATACACCTTAGCCAAATTCATTTAAACCAAATTTTTCACAATCCCTGACATTTAATCCTAGTAAAAATTCTGTATTAAGTCAGTTAGGATCACCACTTTATTTTAAGAATGTGAAATGTCAGAATAATAGTAGAGAGAATTATTTATTTCAGCTTTATTTCTGTCATCACATTCCCAGTGGGTCAGAAGTTTACATACACTCAATTAGTATTTAGTACCATTGCCTTTAAATTGTTTAACTTGGGTCAAACATTTCAGGTAGCCTTCCACAAGCTTCCCACAATAAGTTGGGTGAATTTTGGCCCATTCCTCCTGACAGAGGTAGTGTTACTGAGTCAGGTTTGTAGGCCTCCTTGCTCGCACACGCTTTTTCAGTTCTGCCCACAAAATGTCTATAGGATTGAGGTCAGGGCTTTGTGATGGCCACTCCAATACCTGGACTTTGTTGTTCTTAAGCCATTTAGCCACAACTTTGGAAGTATGCTTGGGGTCATTGTCCATTTGGAAGACCCATTTGTGACCAAGCTTTAACTTCCTGACTAATGTCTTGAGATGTTGCTTCAATATATCCACATAATTTTCCTGCCTAATGATGCCATCTATTTTGTGAAGTGCACCTGTCCCTCCTGCAGCAATGCATCCCTACAACATGATGCTGCCACCCCTGTGCTTCACGGTCGGGATGGTGTTCTTTGGCTTACAAGCCTCCCCCTTTTTCCTACAAACCTAATGATGGTCATTATGGCCAAACAGTTCTATTTTTGTTTCATCAGATCAGAGGACATTTCTCCAAAAAGTACAATCTTTGTCCCCATGTGCCATTGCAAACCATAGTCTGGCTTTTTTATGGCAGTTTTGGAGCAGTGGCTTTTTCTTTGCTGACCAGCCGTTCAGGTTATGTTGATATAGGACTTGTTTTACCGTGGATATAGATACTTTTGTACCGGTTTCCTCCAGCAGCTTCACAGGGTCCTTTGGTGTTGTTCTGGGATTGATTTGCACTTTTCGCACCAAAGTACGTTCATCTCTAGGAGACAGAACCGCTCCTTCCTGAGCGGTATGACGGCTGTGTGGTCCCATGGTGTGTATACTTGCGTACTATTGTTTGTAGACATGAACGTGGTACCTTGAGGCGTTTGGAAATTGCTCCCAAGGATGAGCCAGACTTGTGGAGGTCTACAATTTTTTTCTGAGGTCTTGTCTGATTTCTTTTGATTTCCCCATGATGTCAAGCAAAGAGGCACTGAGTTTGAAGGTTGGCCTTGAAATACACCCACAGGTACACCTCCAATTGACTCAAATTATGTCAATTAGCCTATCAGAAGCTTCTAAAGCCATGACATCATTTTCTGGAATTTTTTAAGCTGTTTAAAGGCACAGTCAACTTAGTGTATGCAAACTTCCGACTTCAACTGTATATATATACACTGCTCAAAAAAATAAAGGGAACACTTAAACAACACAATGTAACTCCAAGTCAATCATACTTCTGTGAAATCAAGTTCTATGTAAAGCTGACACTGGAATTGTGATACATTGAATTATAAGTGAAATAATCTGTCTGTAAACAATTGTTGGAAAAATTACTTGTGTCATGCACAAAGTATATGTCCTAACCGACTTGGCAAAACTATAGTTTGTTGCTTCTTATGGCTGCAATCCCGTTAACGGGATGATATGACAACAGCCAGTGAAAGTGCAGGGCGCCAAATTCAAACAACAGAAATCTCATAATTAAAATTCCTCAAACATACATGTATTTTGTACAATTTTAAAGGTAATCTTGTTGTTAACCCCACCAAAGTTTCCGATTTCAAATAGGCTTTACAGCGAAAGCACCACAAATGATTATGTTAGGTCACCGCAAAATCACAGACAAACACAGTCATTTTTCCAGACAAAAACAGGAGTCACAAAAAGCAGAAATATAGATAAAATGAATCACTAACCTTTGATGATCTTCATCAGATGACACTCATATGACTGCATGTTACACAATAGATATATGTTTTGTTCGATAAAGTTCATATTTTTATCCAAAAACCTCAGTTTACATTGGCGCCATGTTCAGAAATGCCTCCAAAATATCCAGAGAAATTGCAGAGAGCCACGTCTAATAACATAAATACTCATCATAAACTTTGATGAAAGATACATGTTTTACATAGAATAAAATATACACTTGTTCTTAATGCAACCGCGGTGTCAGATTTAAAAAATCTTTACGCCAAAAGCACAATATTCAATCATCTGAGAACAGCGTTCAGCCACAAAAGGAAGCCATACAGTTACCCGCCAAATTGTGCAGTCAACAAAACTCATAAAAAGCATTATAAAACTTCCCTTTGCTGATCTTCGTCGGAATGCACTCCCAGAGGAAATGTTCGTTTTGTTCGGTAATGTCCATCATTTATGTCCAAATAACTATTTTTGTTAGCGTGTTTGATAAACAAATCCAAAGTCAGGAAGCACGTTCACTAAAAGCAGACGAAATGTTAAAGAGTTCCGGAACAAATCAGTAGAAACATGTCAAACGATGTATTTAATCAATCTTTAGAATGTTAACATAAATCTTCAGTAACGTTCCAACCGGAGAATTACATTGACTTCAGATGTGCGATGGAACAGAGCTCCCTCTCATGTGAACGCGCATGGTCATGATAGACCTGACTAATTCCTGTCTCCTTCGGCCCCACTTCACAGTAGAAGCATCAGACAAGGTTCTACAGACTGTTGACATCTATTGGAAGCCATAGGAAGTGCAAACTCATCCATATCCCACTCTGTATTCAATAGCGGCTTGGTTGAAAATCGACCAAACTCAGAATTCCTACTTCCTGTTTGGATTTTTTCTCAGGTTTTTGCCTGCCATATGAGTTCTGTTATACTCAGACATCATTCAAAACAGTTTTAGAAACTTGAGAGTGTTTTCTATCCAATACTACTACTAATAATAAGCATATATTAGCAACTGGGACTGAGGAGCAGGCAGTTTACTATGGGCACCTTTCATCTCAATACTGCCCCTGCAGCCATAAGAAGTTATTGACAAGAAATGTGTGGAGTGGTTGAAAAATGAGTTTTAATGACTCCAACCTAAGTGTATGTAAACTTCCAACTTCAACTGTATGTATTGTTTCATAATGGTCCGTTCTAAATCAAAACAAATGTCACACATATTTTATTTAGATTAAATCAAGAATAGTCTGATGGGTGACAATATTAGCCTATCACTTGTGAATTATATATCACTTGTGAATGATGCCCCATAGAGTCACACTCTCGTGGGTTGAAGAATGAGACCAAGGTGCAGCGTGGTAGGCGTTCATGATTTTCATGATAACAAAGTAGAAAAAACTAAAGCGAACAGTTCTGTCAGGCAAAAAAACAGCTAAACAGAAAATAACTCCCCACAAAACCCAATTGGAAAATCACAATTTATATATGATCCCCAATCAGAGACAACGATAGACAGAACCACACACGGCAAAAACAACAAAGAAATAGAAAACCTAGAATCTCCCACCCGAGTCACACCCTGACCTAACCAAACACAGAGAATAATTAAGGATCTCTAAGATGAGGGCGTGACACAGCATAAGAAACCATGCCTTTTTTGTGTGACTTGTTCAAATCATAATCGCACACCTCATGTAGCCTAGCCCATAGGCCTATATTAAGACATAAGGTTTGTATCACAACTAAGCGGTCAAATAACTTCTTAAAATTAGGCACATTTATCTGCTTTACAACGGGTGTAGAGCCTAACTGGCATCTATAAGCAGCGCTTGATTTTCAAGTTTGGGGAAGATCATTTTCACCATAATAATAAACCTTTATAATAAAGCATTACACGCATAATCGCATTTGCGGCATAATGGTGGTTTCCGTTCCCAAATGGAACATTCATGCTTATAGCCTACTACCATGTGCGCATTGCTGCGCTTATAATGTGAAGAAATAGAATAATAGTTTATCAACATTTTAACCTAAACGTTCTGATCTGTTGCTTTGATGCTTGTGGTTATATTAATTTGGGATCTAACGTATCCCACAACTGTCCCAGACTATGTTTGGAGTATTTATTGCTCGCATAGAATAGAATAGGTCGACTTTCATACTATGGGGGATAGTAGATTGTCTTAGGCTAGTGCTTTTGCTGTTCGTTAGGCCTACTCATCTTGTTGCCTGACGAAAAGTAAATATGGATAGTTCTTCCAATATCTTCAATATGCACCTCGGATTTGGATAAGGACATGTGCATTTAGGTCGCTGATGTGTCTGTCTTAACTTGTAGCCTGTGGATCACTGTACTGAGGGAGAAGGGTACAACAGCATCACTCAAGGCCACAAAATGCATGGATTTCTTTAGTGGGCATTACGGCCACAAAAGCGATACAGCCGTGAAATTCTAGGCATTATTAAGTGCTTGTCAAATTGTGAATGAGAGACTTTTGGAGTGTGTACAAAACCGAAGCCACCACTCTGTTTTCTAGAAATATTGAGCAACGTGAGCTCATGGGCTCTCATGAAGTGTTGGATTAGATTTTCAAATACATTTGCATTAATGTCAGAGGGATTAGAGGGACAATAGAGTGCTGTGTGCCAGGCAATTAGCAAGTTTGGTAGGCTACTAATGACCATCAGCAGCAGCATCAGAGCTTGGAGAAGCCTAATAACCGCGTGTAAAAGGTCACGTGGAATTTGACTGCCTTCATGACTCGGTACCGCCGGTGTTGTGGCGGTAATACGGTCACGAAACAGCCCTGTGTGGGACCTTGATTTAGTCCACTGCAGGAAAAGATAGCATAGCTACATCCCCTGAGGGTTAGTGCAAGAGACAGCAGGTAAACACCACATCAATCCCTACCCTGATTTAAAACCAAAAACACGAAGCTCGGGAGGCATCTTTAGCTTTGGGGGGGAAGGGAGGTGGCTCATATCGTTTTAGGTAGAAGTAGGGATAGGAGCCCCTTAGGTTTTAGAAATAAGGACTGGTCAGAGACGTTGACTAATAGCTGAAGAGAAGGTTAATTAAACTGTTGGCCAAGATAAAAATCACCACCGAGTAGCTGATGAAAATAATCTATATTTCTCTTATTCCCCTACAGCTCTTCAGCTCTAGGCCTTCTGTGTGTGTCTCACTCACTCACTCACTCACTCACTCACTCACTCACTCACTCACTCACTCACTCACTCTCTCTCTCTCTCTCACATACACACTTGCTCTCTCTCTCTCACACACTTGCTCTCTCTCTCTCTCTCTCTTGCAGTGCATGCTGGGAGTTTTTTGGAGTGGTGTGGAGGGCTCTGTTCTAACTTATTTTCTTGATTCTGTCCTTGGTCTTTTCTTTCAATGTTTATTTTCTATGGTGGAGGGTTAATGCACTATTTGTTTTAGCGGTATCCACAGGTTTTTTCAAAGTTGGGGTGGAAGAGGACAGAATTAGTTTCCTGATGTTTGGAAAGTGTAGTGTGCGCCAGCGCAGCGCAGCTCAGCCGGGCGCAGAGGAGATGCTGTCAATATGACATGGATTCCGGTGTGTTCCTGAGAACGGAGTTAAAGTGGAGGAGGTTCTGCTCGCAGTCGGTGAACAGATAGGAGCTGAATTTATACATTCCGCTTCCAGAATGAACAAAGCTGTGGTTGTGTTCATGAAAAGGGCTAATTTGGTTGGTAGGCTAATTGCTGGTGGAATATTTGTAAGGGGTGTGTTGGTGCCAATTTCACCTCTTTCTACCACTTTGACCAGTGTGGTAGTTGCAAATTTGCCTCCGTATATTACAGATGAACAAATCAGGAAAGAGCTGAGTGGTTTTGGTAAGTCTGATAGCGGGTTTCGTGTACTGTCAGCAGGATTTCAGGCAGATGCCGTTAAGAACGTTTTATCGTTCAGGAGGCAAGTGTTGAAGTTTCTGAATAACAATGAGCAACAGCTAAATGTGCATTTAAAGTGAAGCATGGGGAGGGGCTCTACGCGGGGTTTGCTACAGTGTTTTGAGTGTGGGGATTTGGGGCATAAGAGCTTTACTTGCCCACATAAAGGCCGTAGACAAGGTGAGGGTACAAGCGCCAGTGGGGGAAATCGAGGTCAACGTGCAGGGGGCAATGAGACGCAGACAGCAGAGGCTGGGCCTAGTCATGCCAGAGATGGTGGTGTAGCTGAGGCTGGATCTAGTCAGGCTAGAGATGGTGGGGTAGATGAGGCTGGGTCTAGTCAGGCTAGAGATGGTGGGGTAGATTAGGCTGGGTTTAGTCATGCCAGAGATGGTGGGGTAGCTGAGGCTGGATCTAGTCAGGCCAGAGATGGTGGGGTAGATGAGGCTGGGTCTAGTCAGGCTAGAGATGGTGGGGTAGATTAGGCTGGGTTTAGTCATGCCAGAGATGGTGGGGTAGCTGAGGCTGGGCCTAGTCATGCTATGGATGGTGGTGTAGCTGAGGCTGGGCCTGGTCATGCTATGGAGGGTGGTGTAGATGAGGCTAGACCTAGTCAGGTTATGCTAGTGGATGAGGAGAATATAGTGGGGCAGTGTAAGAGACTAGGGGGGAGGAAGAGATGAGGGGAAGAGGAGTGTGTTGGGTGAATATGTATAACTAAAAAAAGTACAGGTGTTGATTCTGCAGGAGACGCAAAGTGATGTGGTGAATGACGTCGGTTGGGGGCTCTGGTGGAAAGAGGCAAGTGTGTTGAGACATGGGACAAATTTTAGTGCAGGGGTGGCAGTCCTTTTTGTACCGAGTCTGTCTATAAAATTGTGCTCCTCAAAGGAGTTGTGTAGGGGTAGGCTGCTTGTTGTAAAAGCAGAAATGAACAACATGGGTTTTGTCTTTATAAATGTGTATGCGCCTAACACAGGGAGAGAGAGGGGGGTTCTGTTTGGGTCTTAGACAGGAACTCTCACAGGTAGTGCCTGAGGAGACGCTGGCGGTCAGCGGGAACTGTACAATGGATTTTACGAACGACAGAAATGGGGAAGAGCCTCATTCAGTGTCAGTGGGAGTGTTAAGGGACATCATAAATCAGTTTGACCTAGTGGATGTTTGGAGAACTAAACATCCCAACACAAGACAGTATACATGGGTGAAGGTGGCGCAGCCTGACTTGATCGTTTTTACATGTCCAGGAATCAGAGCAATAGGCTGTTGGGCGCTACCATTCTCCCGATGGGGTTTTCGGATCATCACATAACTTCAAATGCTGGGGGTGTACCTGGGCTCGGCGAGGTGGGTCAGAAAGAACTGGGAGGGGCTGTCACAGGCAGTGGTGTCAAGACTGGCCAGGTGGAGGTGGCTCCTGTCCCAAGTGTCATATAGAGGGAGGGTGCTGATAATCAACAACCTGGTTGCATCTTCTCTGTGGCATGAACTGGCTGTCCTCAACCCCCCTGCCGATCTGGTTGCAGACCGGCAACGCAAGCTGGGGGACTTTTTCTGGTTGGGACATCACTGGCTGAGGGCGACAGTGTTGTACATGACCATCCACGAAGGAGGACAGGGTCTGGTGGAACTGGAGAGCAGGGTGGCTGCTTTCCGACTGAAGGCGGTGCAGAGACTGCTGTACCATACTGATGTTGGCTGGAAGGAACCAGAATGTGCGCTGCTGAGTTGAGCTGGCGGATTAGGGTTGGACCGGCAGCTGTTCCTCATGAAGCTGAAGAGGCTGAGTACAGCAGGTCTCTCAGATTTTTACTCTGCGGTGCTGAGGACCTGGCAGCTGCTAAGGCCCATACGAGAAGGGGGTGTGGAGCCTGGGCTGTGGGTGTTGGAGGAACCTATCTTCCACAACCCAGCCATCCCTTTGAGATCAGTTCAGTCGGCCACCCTGCAGAGGCAACTGATGGCAGCGGGTGACCTGAGACTGCTGGGAGAGGAGGGGCGGAAAACCCCGGAAGTCCTGGCACAACAAACAGGAATAACAGGTATAATGGGGTACAGGTATGATGGGGTACAGGTATTCAAATAAGGAGAAGGCCAAATGTGTTTTGTTGAATTTTCTGTTTGCTCAGGCAAAGTTGTCTATTTGGATAACAAGGAGGAACAGAGTGAAAGGTGGAGGGATAACAGACCCTTTACTATTGTTTAATAGGATGGTCTCTGTGCGCCTTAGGGTCAAATTTGAGTTCTATAAAATGATAAAAAAGTGTGTAGATGTTTCAGGAGATGGTGTGTTGGGGGGGGCTGTCTGTATAGCTGGGGAAGATGTTTCAGGAGATATGGTGTGTTGGGGGGGGGGGGGCTGTCTGTATAGCTGGGGAAGATGTTTCAGGAGATATGGTGTGTTGGGGGGCTGTCTGTACAGCTGGGGAAGATTTTTCAGGAGATGGTGTGTTGGGGGGCTGTCTGTATAGCTGGGGAAGATGTTCCAGGAGATAGGGTGTGTTGGGGGCCTGTCTGTATAGCTGGGGGAGATGTTTCAGGAGGTATGGTGTGTTGGTGGGGCTGTGAGACATGGCTGGGGAAGATGTGTCAGGAGGTATGGTGTGTTGGTGGGGCTGTCTGTATAGCTGGGGAAGATGTTTCAGGAGATATGGTGTGTTGGGGGGGCTGTCTGTATAGCTGGGGAAGATGTTTCAGGAGATATGGTGTGTTGGGGGGGCTGTCTGTATAGCTGGGGAAGATGTTTCAGGAGAAATGGTGTGTTGGGGGGGGGCTGTCTGTATAGCTGGGGAAGATGTTTCAGGAGATATGGTGTGTTGGGGGGGGGGCTGTCTGTATAGCTGGGGAAGATGTTTCAGGAGATATGGTGTGTTGGGGGGGGGCTGTCTGTATAGCTGGGGAAGATGTTTCAGGAGATATGGTGTGTTGGGGGCCTGTCTGTATAGCTGGGGAAGATGTTTCAGGAGATATGGTGTGTTGGGGGGGCTGTGAGACATGGCTGGGGAAGATGTGTCAGGAGGTATGGTGTGTTGGTGGGGCTGTCTGTATAGCTGGGGAAGATGTTTCAGGAGATATGGTGTGTTGGGGGGCTGTCTGTATAGCTGGGGAAGATGTTTCAGGAGATGTGGTGTGTTGGGGGGCTGTCTGTATAGCTGGGGAAGATGTTTCAGGAGGTATGGTGTGTTGGGGGGGGGCTGTCTGTATAGCTGGGGAAGATGTTTCAGGAGATATGGTGTGTTGGGGGGGCTGTCTGTATAGCTGCGGAAGATGTTTCAGGAGATATGGTGTGTTGGGGGCCTGTCTGTATAGCTGGGGAAGATGTTTCAGGAGATGTGGTGTGTTGGGGGGCTGTCTGTATAGCTGGGGAAGATGTTTCAGGAGGTATGGTGTGTTGGGGGGGGGGGGGGGCTGTCTGTATAGCTGGGGAAGATGTTTCAGGAGATATGGTGTGTTGGGGGGGGGGCTGTCTGTATAGCTGGGGAAGATGTTTCAGGAGATATGGTGTGTTGGGGGGGGGCTGTCTGTATAGCTGCGGAAGATGTTTCAGGAGATATGGTGTGTTGGGGGCCTGTCTGTATAGCTGGGGAAGATGTTTCAGGAGATATGGTGTGTTGGGGGGGGGCTGTCTGTATAGCTGGGGAAGATGTTTCAGGAGATATGGTGTGTTGGGGGGGGGCTGTCTGTATAGCTGGGGAAGATGTTTCAGGAGATATGGTGTGTTGGGGGGGGCTGTCTGTATAGCTGGGGAAGATGTTTCAGGAGATATGGTGTGTTGGGGGGCTGTCTGTATAGCTGGGGAAGATGTTTCAGGAGATATGGTGTGTTGGGGGGCTGTCTGTATAGCTGGGGAAGATGTTTCAGGAGATGGTGTGTTGGAGGGGGGGCTGTCTGTATAGCTGGGGAAGATGTTTCAGGAGATATGGTGTGTTGGGGGGGGGGCTGTGAGACATGGCTGGGGAAGGTGTTTCAGGAGATGGTGTGTTGGGGGGGCTGTCTGTATAGCTGGGGAAGATGTTTCAGGAGATGGTGTGTTGGGGGGCTGTCTGTATAGCTGGGGAAGATGTTCCAGGAGATAGGGTGTGTTGGGGGCCTGTCTGTATAGCTGAGGAAGATGTTTCAGGAGATATGGTGTGTTGGGGGGGCTGTCTGTATAGCTGGGGAAGATTTTTCAGGAGATGTGGTGTGTTGGGGGGCTGTCTGTATAGCTGGGGAAAATGTTCCAGGAGATAGGGTGTGTTGGGGGGCTGTCTGTATAGCTGGGGAAGATGTTTCAGGAGGTATGGTGTGTTGGGGGGGCTGTCTGTATAGCTGGGGAAGCTGTTTCAGGAGATGGTGTGTTGGGGGGGCTGTCTGTATAGCTGGGGAAGATGTTTCAGGAGATGGTGTGTTGGGGGGCTGTCTGTATAGCTGGGGAAGATGTTTCAGGAGATATGGTGTGTTGGGGGGGCTGTCTGTATAGCTGGCGAAGATGTTTCAGGAGATATGGTGTGTTGGGGGGGCTGTCTGTATAGCTGGCGAAGATGTTTCAGGAGGTATGGTGTGTTGGGGGGGCTGTGAGACATGGCTGGGGAAGATGTTTCAGGAGATATGGTGTGTTGGGGGGGCTGTGAGACATGGCTGGGGAAGATGTTTCAGGAGATATGGTGTGTTGGGGGGCTGTCTGTAATGCTGGGGAAGATGTTTCAGGAGATGGTGTGTTGGGGAGGCTGTCTGTATAGTTGGGGGAGATGTTTTTGATATACGGTTGTAGAAGTGGTGAGGTTTTGGTTATTGTGATGTGTGGTGTTGTTTTGTATCATGGGGTAGAGGGCAATGTGAGTATGGTACATGTATGCAGTACAGGATATATTTTGGTGTTTTGGGGGGAGTTATTTTAAGGGGGGGGTTTCAGAAAAGAGAAGAGAACGTTTCATTAAAGAAAGACAAAAAGTCAAGTCTCTTGCTATCTCTCTCTCTCGTTCTCACTCTCTCTCTCTTGTTCTCTCACTCTCTCTCTCTCTGAGGCAGATTTCTCTGTTTCTCTCCTCCTCCAGTCCCTACACAGAGCCTCAGCTGTAACAGGTTTGGTTGGCAGTGTCTCCAGCTAACCCGAGGCTGTCCAGGTTAAAGGAGACTGAAATATCAGATCCTCCCCAGATCCCAGGACTCTTCCTTACCTCGGCAGCACAGAATGGAATGTTCTGAAATGTATGTTGAACACCTCTCAATGTTTAATAAATGTTAAACCACTAGTGTAAATTAGTAATCAGTCGAGAAGAGGATGGAAGATTCCCGGAAACCTTGTGATCCATGTAGGAATGAAAAGGACTATAGGTAGTGTCAGTAATGTGGTGTATATTTACCCCCGCGGTCTGGCTGGGTCAAACAGTGAATACATCACACATGTCTGTTCACAGTACTATGACATCACACCTCCTCAAACACTAGTGACAGTGAGAGGGAGTGAAAGACATCAGCTAGCCGTCACTTACAATCAATCACCCATATAGACACACACACACACACACACACACTACATACGTGCAAGAACACACACACACACACTACATACGTGCAAGAACACACACACTACATGCAAAAAAACGCACTGTACTGTACATGCAGAATGACACATTGACACAGCTAAGTCATAGGTTCAGGAGCTGAGAAGTCAACGTTGGCCCTCTAGCCTGATACCAGCCTGTTACCCACATGCTCACATGTTGGAACACACACACACACACACACACATCACAGCGCCGTCTGCTAATCCACTGGGTTGCATCTTCCACTTAGCTTCCCATTCACCATGACGACCTTGAATAAGACACCTTAGCAACAATACCTGTTTTTTTTTACATCTCTCTCTCTCTCTCTCTCTCTCTCTCTCTCTCTCTCTCTCTCTCTCTCTCTCTCTCTCTCTCTCTCTCTCTTTCTCTTTCTCTTTCTCTTTCTCTTTCTCTTTCTCTTTCTCTCTCTCTCTTTCTCTTTCTCTCTCTCTAACTCTATATATCCATTCCTCTCTCTCTCTCTCTCTCTCTCTCTCTCTCTCTCTCTCTCTATCTCTCTCTCTAACTCTATATATCCATTCCTCTCTCTCTCTCTCTCTCTCTCTCTCTCTCTCTCTCTCTCTCTCTCTCTCTCTCTCTCTCTCTCTCTCTCTCTCTCTCTCTCTCTCTCTTTCTCTTTCTCTTTCTCTTTCTCTCTTTCTCTCTTTCTCTCTCTCTAACTCTATATATCCATTCCTCTCTCTCTCTCTCTCTCTCTCTCTCTCTCTCTCTCTCTCTCTCTCTCTCTCTCTCTCTCTCTCTCTCTCTCTCTCTCTCTCTCTCTCTCTCTTTCTCTTTCTCTTTCTCTCTTTCTCTCTTTCTCTCTCTCTAACTCTATATATCCATTCCTCTCTCTATATACAATTGAAGTTGGAAGTTTACATACACCTTAGCCAAATACATTTAAACTCAGTTTTTCACAATTCCTGACATTTAATCCTAGTAAAAAATCCCTGTCTTAGGTCAGTTAGGATCACCACTTTATTTTAAGAATGTAAAATGTCAGAATAATAGTAGAGAGAATGAATTATTTCAGCTTTTATTTCTTTCATCACATTCCCAGTGGATCAGAACTTAACATACACTCAATTAGTATTTGGCAGCATTGCCTTTAAATTGTTTAACTTGGGTCAAACGTTTCGGGGAGCCCATTCCTCCTGACAGAGCTGGTGTAACTGAGTCCAGTTTGTAGGCCGCCTTGCTCACACTTTTTCAGTTCTGCCCACAAATGTTCTATAGCACAGGTGTCAAACTCATTCCACGGAGGGCCGAGTGTCTGCGGGTTTTCGCTCCACCCTTGTACTTGATTGATGAATTAACATCACTAATTAGTTAGGAACTCCCCACACCTGGTTGTCTAGGGCTTTATTGAAAGGAAAGACCAAAAACCTGCAGACACAAGGCCCTCCGTGGAATGAGTTTGACACCCCTGTTCTATAGGATTGAGGTCAGGGCTTTGTGATGGCCACTCCAATACCTTGACTTTGTTGTCCTTAAGCCATTTTGCCACAACTTTGGAAGTATGCTTGGGGTCATTGTCCATTTGGAAAACCAATTTGCGACCAAGCTTTAACTTCCTGACTGATGTCTTGAGATGATGCTTCAATATATCCACATAATTTTCATTCCTCATGAAGCCATCTATTTTATGAAGTGGACCAGTCCTTCCTGCAGCAAAGCACCCCCACATCATGATGCTGCCACCCCCGGGTTTCACGGTTGGGATGGTGTTATTTGGCTTACAAGCCTCCCCCTTTTTCCTCAAAAAAAAATGATGGTCATTATGGCCAAACAGTTCTATTTTTGTTCTTGGCTGATTTCTTTTGATTTTCCCATGACATCAAGCAAAGAGGCACTGAGTTTGAAGGTAGGCCTTGATATACATCCACAGGTACACCAACGATTGACTCAAATGATGTCAATTAGCCTATCAGAAGCTTCTAAAGCCATGACATCATTTTCTGGATTTTTTTAAGTTGTTTAAGGCACAGTCAACTTAGTGTATGTAAACTTCCGACTTCAACTGTATATATATACACTGCTCAAAAAAATAAAGGGAACACTTAAACAACACAATGTAACTCCAAGTCAATCACACTTCTGTGAAATCAAACTGTCCACTTAGGAAGCAACACTGATTGACAATAAATTTCACATGCTGTTGTGCAAATGGAATAGACAACAGGTGGAAATTATAGGCAATTAGCAAGACACCCCCAATAAAGGAGTGGTTCTGCAGGTGGTGACCACAGACCACTTCTCAGTTCCTTTGCTTCCTGGCTGATGTTTTGGTCACTTTTGAATGCTGGCGGTGGTTTCACTCTAGTGGTAGCATGAGACGGAGTCTACAACCCACACAAGTGGCTCAGGTAGTGCAGCTCATCCAGGATGGCACATCAATGCGAGCTGTGGCAAGAAGGTTTGCTGTGTCTGTCAGCGTAGTGTCCAGAGCTTAGAGGCGCTACCAGGAGACAGGCCAGTACATCAGGAGACGTGGAGGAGGCCGTAGGAGGGCAACAACCCAGCAGCAGGACCGCTACCTCCACCTTTGAGCAGGAGGAGCACTGCCAGAGCCCTGCAAAATGACCTCCAGCAGGCCACAAATGTGCATGTGTCTGCTCAAACGGTCAGAAACAGACTCCATGAGGGTGGTATGAGGGCCTGACGTCCTCAGGGGGGAGTTGTGCTTACAGCCCAACACCGTGCAGGACGTTTGGCATTTGCCAGAGAACACCAAGATTGGCAAATTCGCCACTGGCGCCCTGTGCTCTTCACAGATGAAAGCTGGTTCACACTGAGCACGTGACAGACGTGACAGAGTCTGCCTGCAACATCCTCCAGCATGACTGGTTTGGCGGTGGGTCAGTCATGGTGTGGGGTGGCATTTCTTTGGGGGGCCGCACAGCCCTCCATGTGCTCGGCAGAGGTAGCCTGACTGCCATTAGGTACCGAGATGAGATCCTCAGACCCCTTGTGAGACCATATGCTGGTGCGGTTGGCCCTGAGTTCCTCCTAATGCAAGACAATGCTAGACCTCATGTGGCTGGAGTGTGTCAGCAGTTCCTGCAAGAGGAAGGCATTGATGCTATGGACTGGCCCGCCCGTTCCCCAGACCTGAATCCAATTGAGCACATCTGGGACATCATGTCTTGCTCCATCCACCAACGCCACGTTGCACCACAGACTGTCCAGGAGTTGGCGGATGCTTTAATCCAGGTCTGGGAGGAGATCCCTCAGGAGACCATCTGCCACCTCATCAGGAGCATGCCCAGGCGTTGTAGGGAGGTCATACAGGCACGTGGAGGCCACACACACTACTGAGCCTCATTTTGACTTGTTTTAAGGACATTACATCAAAGTTGGATCAGCCTGTAGTGTGGTTTTCCACTTTAATTTTGAGTGTGACTCCAAATCCAGACCTCCATGGGTTGATACATTTGATTTCCATTGATAATTTTTGTGTGATTTTGTTGTCAGCACATTCAACTATGTAAAGAAAAAATTATTTAATAAGAATATTTCATTCATTCAGATCTAGGATGTGTTATTTTAGTGTTCCCTTTATTTTTTTTGAGCAGTGTATATATATATATATATATATATATCCATTCCTCTCTCTCGCTCTCTCTCTCTCTCTGCGTCTGTCTCTATATCCATCTCTCTCTCTCCCTTTCACTCTCTCTCTCTACATATATATATATATATATATATATATAGCCTGTCTCTATATCCCTTCCTCTCTCTCTCTCCATCCTGATGTATATGCCCAGGGTAGAAGACAATGGCTACTTAGAGGAGGGAGGGTGGGAGAAGAGAATAGAGGAGAGATTTAATTGGCGTCATGCTTCCCCCTGTCTGTCCCCCACCCCTGTTATAGCTGGGGGGAGTCGGGACGTCATGATTTAATACTATAAATAGCTGCTAGTGTCCTTGGAGGGACAATCTCTCTCTGGACAATAGCTGATGGGGAGTGCCCTTTGACCTCCACCAAGAACGTGTGTGTGTGTGTGTGTGTGTGTGTGTGTGTGTGTGTGTGTGTGTGTGTGTGTGTGTGTGTGTGTGTGTGTGTGTGTGTGTGTGTGTGTGTGTGTGTGTGTGTGTGTGTGTGTGTGTGTGTGTGTGTGTGTGTGTGTGTGTGTGTGTGTGTGTGTGTGTGTGTGTGTGTGTGTTTCTCAGCCAATTTGGGATAAACACTGGCTCTCTTAAATTACAGACCTTCAGTTATGATGCTCCTGATATTGGACCTGAACAAAGGAGAATTGTCACCATCCTTCTAGAAATGTCAGATCTGAAGCCTAAATTGTTAAATATATAATTAATATATTGATACATCTGATCCTCTGTTATTAAACCAATCCGGACATCAACATTGTGACAAATAGGCTGTTTAACAAGTCTAATGTTGTGTGAGTATATAACTTGTATCCAGCATTCTATTAAATCAAATCAAATTGTATTGGTCACATACACATGGTTAGCAGATGTTATTGCGAGTGTAGCAAAGTGCTTATGCTTCTAGATCTGACAGTGCAGCAATATCTAACAGGTAATATCTAACAATTCCACAACAAAACCTAATATGTAACACATTCCACAACAAAACCTAATACACACAATCTAGTAAAGGAATGGGATGAGAACATAAGTATAAAATATATGGATGAGCAGTGACAGAGCGGCTAAGATGCAATAGATAGTAAAGAATAGATAGTGAAGGATACAGTATACAGTATATACATATGAGATGAGTAATGCGAGATATGTAAACATTAATAAAGTGACCAGTGTTTCCTTTATTAAAGTGGCCAATGATATCAAGTCTCTATGTAGGCAGCCACCTCTCTGTGTTAGTGGTGGCTGTTTAACAATCTGATGGCCTTGAGATAGAAGCTGTTTTTCAATCTCTCTGTCCCAGCTTTGATGCACCTGTACTGACCTCGCCTTCTGGATGGAAACGGGGTAAACAGGCAGTGGCTCGGGTGGTTATTGTCCTTGATGATCTTTTTTGCCTTCCTGTGACATCGCGTGTTGTAGGTGTCCTGGAGGGCAGGTAGTTTGCCCTTGGCTCTGGAGAGCCCTGCAGTTGTGGGCGGTGCATTTGCCGTACCAGGCGGTGATACAGCCCGACAGGATGCTCTCAATTGTGCACCTGTAAAAGTTAGTGAGGGTTTTCGGTGACAAGCCACATTTTTTCAGCTTCCTGAGGTTGAAGAGACGCTGTTGCGCCTTTGTCAGCACACTGTCTGTGTGGGTGGACCATTTCAGTTTGTACGTGATGTGTACACAGAGGAACTTAAAACTTTCCACCTTCTCCACTGCTGTCCCGTCGATGTGGATAGGGGGTACTCCCTTTGTTGTTTCCTGAAGTCCACGATCATCTCTTTTGTTTTGCTGACATTGAGTGAGAGGTTATTTTCATGGCACCACACTCCCTGTGCCCTCACCACCTCCCTGTAGGCTGTCTCGTCGTTGTTGGTAATCAAGCCTACCACTGTAGTGTCGTCTACAAACTTGATGATTGAGTTGGAGGTGTGCATGGCCACGCAGTTGTGGGTGAAGAGGGAGTACAGGACAGGGCTGAGAAAGTACCCTTGTGGGGCCCCAGTGTTGAGGATCAGCGGGGTGGAGATGTTGTTTCCTACCCTCACCACCTGGGAGCGGCCCACTTGGAAGTCCAGCACAAAGTTGCACAGGGCGGGGTCGAGACCCAGGGTCTCAAGATCAATGACAAGTTTGGAGGGTACTATGGTGTTGAATGCTGAGCTGTAGTCAATGAAGAGCATTCTTACATAGGTATTCCTATCGTCCAGATGGGTTAGGGCAGTGTGCCGTGCGATGGCGATTGCATCGTCTGTGGACCTATTGGGGCGGGTCTAGGGTGTCAGGTAGGGTGGAGGTGATTTGATCCTTGACTAGTCTCTAGTCAAGGACAGAAGTGAGTGCAACGTAGCGAAAGTAATTTAGCTCAGTTACCTTAGCTTTCTTGGGAACAGGAACAATGGTGGCCATCTTGAAGCACGTGGGGACAGCAGACTGTGATAGGGATTGATTGAATATGTCCGTAAACACACCAGCCATGCTCTGCGCATGCTCTGAGGACGAGGCTAGAGAGGCCGTCTGGGCCAGTAGCCTTGCAAGGGTTAACACGTTTAAATGTTTTACTCACTTCGGCAATGGAGAAGGAGAGCCCACAGTCTTTGGTAGCGGGCCATGTCAGTGGCACTGTATTGTCCTCAAAGCACTCAAAGAAATGATTTAATTTGTTTGGGAGCAAGATGTCGATGTCCGCGACGAGGCTGGTTTTCTTTTTGCAATCTGTGATTGTCTGTAGACGCTGCCACATACGTCTCTTGTTTGAGCCGTTGAATTGCGACTCCACTTTGTCTCTGTACTGACACTTTGCTTGTTTGATTGCCTTACGGTACGTGCTTTCAGTTTTGAGTAACATCTAAGAGTAACTTGAGAAAGTTATCAAATCTCTCTGCACTTCTAACCGGTGACAGAAATGAACTGCACTGAATAAAATAAGGGAAAAGTGAGGGGGGAATGGTGGAGTCTATGATTGGTCTACACACACACACACACACACACACACACACACACACACACACACACACACACACACACACACACACACACACACACACACACACAGTGCAAACACAATACACACAGACAGTACACACACACTTTTAAGGGGGGTGTGGTCTGCCTGCTTAAATGCTTGGGACATTCATGCATGTCAAAACTGCTGACCCTCTGGGAAATCAGGGGCCGGTAAATGCTAGCCTCCCCGGAAACATCCCCGACTTCTAACGCGCCAAGATCTGACATCCTACTGAAACGTAGTGCGGCCAAACCACCTGCCGCACCCAAGCTTCATACAGCCCTGATGAGAGAGACAGGACAGAGAAGTGAGATCATTTCTTCAGTTTTTACATCTCTTGCCAACTTTACTCATTGACATATAACTCTGGAAGTGTCCTAGGACGGCTGTAATGAGAACAAACACCTGGATATTATTTATCAATGTCTTCAATTACCTTCCTAGGCTCAATTATTTAATAAGGTCTCTATTTATCACTCTAGAAGTTGCTCAAAGAAAAAAGAAGGTTGAACTCTGAACTCTGAACTCTCTCACTCAGATTGATCCTAATTGGAGCTTTGTAAGACAAATGTTTCTGTGCCAAAGTACTTTGGTTTGATTTCAATTCAATTCAATTCAATTCAATTCAATTCGCTTTATTGGCATGACGTAACAATGTACATATTGCCAAAGCTTATTTACAATATAAAAATGAGAATCAAAATGGTCAACGGGACAACAGTAACAACAATAACTAAGTGTCAAAATAACCATACATTCAACAATAACAATAAACATACAGTAGAGTACATGTGCATTTCATACTGTATGCAATGAAATAATATACCCAACTATTATTCTAAAATGGTGCCGGACTGCTGCTGGATAGTCGATAACTAAAATCTAAAATCTATGGCGTTGGAATGGACAGCACTCCATAGGAGAATGTTAAAGGACCAATCAGCAGTTGAAACAATAACACCACTCAAAAATATACAGACGGCGCTATCCCAGCTGGCACATTTTGTTCCTTGGAAGTTGTGGGAGCATTTTTGGTTTCCCATTGGTTCTGGGAACGAAGCCACACGTTTCCCGACCGGTGAAACCAAACATTTTTTGGGACGGGTTTTTTACGTTCTGAGAACGGAATTTAACATTTTGTCTGTTCTGGAAACTAAAACCTTTAGGTCAGGGGTGTCAAACTCATTCCACGGAGGGCCTTGTGTCTGCAGGTTTTTGGTCTTTCCTTTCAATAAAGCCCTAGACAACCAGGTGTGGGGAGTTCCTAACTAATTAGTGATGTTAATTCATCAATCAAGTACAAGGGTGGAGCGAAAACCCGCAGACACTCGGCCCTCCGTGGAATGAGTTTGACACCTGTGCTTTAGGTGGTAGGGAGGTTCTGAGAATGTTTTACTATGAGACCCTGAACATTTTCCTGTGACGTTTTATTAACGTTCCGAGAACAACAATTCTAGGTTATTTGGAGTTTTTTTTTTTTTACTTTCTTAAAACTTACCCTGAATGTTTCAATAAGACTTCTAACAGCACTGCTAGCTTAGTTTTGGTTGTGTAGAAGTCCAAGCATAGAACATATGGACATTCATTTGCTCAGGCATTATCAATCAGGCAAACACGTATTTATTTATTGTGGCATGGTATCAGTGACATGCAAACCTATGATCTTCTGTTCTCTATCCATGGAATTAGTCCACTGTGCCACCAGGATACAGCTAGTGTGCCATGTTTTTTAACTCACACAAAGCGGATCATTTTAGTCTATTCAAAACAGACCCCATTTCAAAGGAAACAAGCACTCATTAAGATCAGCTGTTGGCCAATTAGTGGGCGAGGCCAACACACCTGAACACTCTTTGTTGACACTGAGAACGAACATTCTTTGAAGGTTACTCATGTTTTCTTGTGTTTTTTAAAGAAAGATTCCTGAATGTTCTGAGAACATGACTTTAAAAAGAACCATGAGGAAAAATGTTGTTTCTCAACATTTTGTTGTTTCAAATTGGAATGAATTTGGATTTAATTTTCATTTTTTGTCAACGATCTACACAAAATACTCTAACGTGGAAGAAAAATTCAAACATTAGTAAAAAAAATATATATATAAAAAAATTAAACACTAATATATCTTGACTACAAGTATTCAACCCCCTGAGTCAATACATGTTAGAATCCCATTTGGCAGGGATTACCGCTGTGAGAGTAAATCTCTAAGAGATTTGCACACCTGGATTGTATAATATTTGCAGACTATTCTTTTTCAAGTTTTTAAGGCTGTCAAATTGGTTGTTGATCATTGCTAGATGTAACGGATGTGAAATGGCTAGCTAGTTAGCGGGTACGCGCTAGTAGCGTTTCAATCAGTTACGTCACTTGCTCTGAAACCTATAAGTAGTGTTGCCCCTTGCTCTGCAAGGGCAGCGGCTTTTGTGGAGCGATGGGTAACGACGCTTCGTGGGTGTCAGTTGTTGATGTGTGCAGAGGGTCCCTGGTTCGCGCCCGTGTCGGGGCGAGGGGACGGTGTAAAGTTATACTGTTACATAGACAGCCATTTTAAAGTCTTGACGTAGTTTTTTAAGACGATTTTAGTCCAAACTGTAACTAGGCCACTCGGGTACATTCAATGTTGTATTGTTAAAGAAACTCCAGTTTTTATTTGGTCTTGTGTTTTAGGTTATTGTCCTGCTGAAAAGTGAATTTGTCTCTCAGTGTCTGTTGGAAGGCAGACTAAAACAGGTTTTCCTCTAGGATTTTGCCTGTGCTTAGCTCTATTCCGTTTCTTGACAAAACAACAGCTCTACATTTAAAATAAGGGTTGTGTTCCATGTAGGCCACCCTGGCGTGACGTTTTGATAACCGTGTACATCTCTCTAGGACAAGGTGACTTTTATCAATATATTAGCCTGTATTTTTATCTCTGCTGTAAAGTGGTGGGCCACTAAACCATTTTCCCTCATGGTGGGGGGGCCCACAACCAAATCTAGCTTAGGTCCCCCATACAGCTAGGGCCTGCCCTGGTCGCAGCAGTAATAGTCACAGTAATGATAGGACAGAGTGATGATAGGACAGAGTAATGATAGGACAGAGTAATGATAGGACAGAGTAATGATATGACAGAGTGATGATAGGACAGAGTAATGATAGGACAGAGTAATGATAGGACAGAGTGATGATAGGACAGAGTAATGATAGGACAGAGTGATGATAGGACAGAGTGATGATAGGACAGAGTAATGATAGGACAGAGTAATGATAGGACAGAGTGATGATAGGACAGAGTGATGATAGGACATAGTAATGAAAGGACAGAGTAATGATAGGACAGAGTAATGATAGGACAGAGTAATGATAGGACAGAGTAATGATAGGACAGAGTGATGATAGGACAGAGTGATGATGGGACAGAGTGATGATAGGACATAGTAATGATAGGACAGAGTAATGATAGGACAGAGTAATGATAGGACAGAGTGTGAGTCTTGACTTGGCTTGAGCTTCTTTCCTCCCTTCATCTCAGCTTCGCCTCTCCTCTCCTAACCGCACCTCCCCTCACCTCCCCTCCCCTCCCCTCATCTCAGTCTTGCCTCCCCTCCCCTTCCCTTGCCTCATCCCCCTCGCCTCCCCTCATCTCAGTCTTATCTCTCCTCCCCTCACCTCGTCTAAGCCTCCCCTCATCTCAGTCTTGCCTCCCCTCACCTCGTCTCCCCTCATCTCAGCCTCTCCTCCCCTCTCCTCATCTCAGTCTTACCTCCCATCACCTCACCTTCCCTCGCCTCGCCTCCCCTCATCTCAGTCTTGCCTCCCCTCACCTCACCTCCCCTCGTCTCTCCTCCCCTTGTCTCTCCTCCCCTCACCTCGTCTCTCCTCCCCTCACCTCGTCTCAGCCTCTCCTCTCCTCGCCTCCCCTCACCTCTCCTCGTCTCTCCTCCCCTCGTCTCTCCTCCCCTCCCCTCGTCTCAGCCTCACCTTCCCTCGTCTCATCCTCTCCTCCCCTCGCCTCCCCTCCCCTCTCCTCCACTCCTCTCCCCTCACCTCCCCTCGTCTCTCCTATCCTCGCCTCCCCTCCCCTCACCTCCCCTCGTCTCTCCTCCCCTCGTCTCTCCTCCCCTCCCCTCGTCTCAGCCTCACCTTCCCTCGTCTCATCCTCTCCTCCCCTCTCCTCCACTCGCCTCCCCTGTCCTCTCCTCCACTCGCCTCCCCTCACCTCATCTCAGCCTCATCTCCCCTCGCCTCCCTCACCTTGTCTCAGCCTCGCCTCCCCTCTCCTCCCTCACCTCATCTCAGCCTCATCTCCCCTCTCCTCCCTGACCTCATCTCAGCCTCATCTCCGGTCGCCTCCCTCCCCTTGTCTCAGCCTCGCCTCCCCTCTCCTGTTCAACCTGACTGGAGGTATCTACCAGGTCGTCTACAGAAAATCCTCTTCATAAGCGAATATACTGCTCAGGCAAGAAGCCTGCAATGCAGTGTACCGTATATGAATGCAGTGTACCGTATATGAATGCAGGGGCTTAACTGGGTGGACAGTTTAGATATGTGTCCAGAGGCTATATGTGTGTGGTTATGTCCCAGTGACACACAGGTATACTAGAATGTCATTTCAGCTGCCAACACTAGAGATAGTATCAGATATCCCCCTCACTTTGAGGTGATGATTGGGGTGAACTTGTTGTAATTCAAACTCCTACCATTAATACAATGCACTGTGTTGAAAGACAGAAATCTCAACTCGGGCCTCACCTCAAAGTCCATAATGGGCTGGCTCATGAACGCAGTCTTTGTGAACACACTTAGTCCCTAACACACAGTTGGAAAGGATGTTATCGGCCCCCCTTAAAGCTTTGCTCTGAATAACACACACACGCGTTACTTACTTGGCCACTCAGGCGTTATACAGTCAGGGTGAGTGAGTCGCTGTAGCAGGGTTTGGGCCTGTTGCAAAGGGGTTTGGCGCCCTCAGCAGCCGAATTGGAAAAACAACAGCTCTACATTTTTAAATTCTGTAAATAAATAAATAAAACGATGCATGATTATTGCTGCAGACAAATTACTCTTTCCCATTAGCTCAGGAACACTAAGCAGAAGCACAACCTGTATTTATATCAGTTGGACTAATTATGGTCCCACTATAAACAAACCCTTTTATAAGAACTTTATAGTGGCCTTTAGCAGGCCTCACTTCAAAGTATTGTTGGGCGGGACTGGCTCTGACTGATTAGTTTTGAGTTGATGTGGCCAGAAACTGGTGTGGTTGATGGGTATCCCAGAACAAGTTCTGGGAGAGACTGCTCTATAGTTTCTGCTCAACTTGTTGCTCCATGGTTCTCGCCAGAGAATTTTTTTCATTTATTTTTAATTTTACCTTTATTTAATTAGGCAAGTCAGTTAAGAACAAATTCTAGAAATCTAGACTATGCAGAGGCCAATTCTCCAGGAGGAGGGCTGGCCAACCTTGCTCTTAACAATTAAAACAAGCAATCATAGCGTCTAAAATACGAGGATCATATTCAACCTTTGATTATCCCACCCCAGCCTGTGTGATGGATAGACTGTGTGATGGATAGCCTATGTGATGGATAGACTGTGTGATGGATAGACTGTGTGATGGATAGACTGTGTGATGGATAGACTGTGTGATGGATAGACTGTGTGATGGATAGACTGTGTGATGGATAGCCTATGTGATGGATAGACTGTGTGATGGATAGACTGTGTGATGGATAGACTGTGTGATGGATAGACTGTGTGATGGATAGACTGTGTGATGGATAGACTGTGTGATGGATAGACTGTGTGATGGATAGACTGTGTGATGGATAGCCTGTGTGATGGATAGACTGTGTGGTGGATAGCCTGTGTGATGGATAGACTGTGTGATGGATAGCCTATGTGATGGATAGACTGTGTGATGGATAGCCTGTGTGATGGATAGCCTGTGTGATGGATAGGCTGTGTGATGGATAGACTGTGTGATGGATAGACTGTGTGATGGATAGCCTGTGTGATGGATAGCCTGTGTGATGGATAGCCTATGTGATGGATAGACTGTGTGATGGATAGCCTGTGTGATGGATAGACTGTGTGATGGATAGACTGTGTGATGGATAGACTGTGTGATGGATAGACTGTGTGGTGGATAGCCTGTGTGATGGATAGACTGTGTCTGATCATCTCAAAACAAAAAAAGAAACTGCCAGATGGACACCTCTCCCAGAACTAGCATGCGTTTCTGAGACAATTCTCAGGTTCATCAAACAAAACAAGTGTGACATAACCTGGTTGAGTGTGTGGGAATGCTAAAATGCAGCACTTTATGTAACACATTTTGAATCGTATTCGTGTATATATTTGTTTGTTTCGATACAAGCCTTCCTGTTTTACATATGACCAACCACCTGTCATTTGGGTTACACTTAGACACTGATCTAACATCTCCCCCCAATTGATTAAGGCTCTACATTTGGGTTCGTAAACTGGACTCAGGTCTGTGCCCATTACCATGAGTGGAAGGCCGAGGGTGGGGATGGCCCTAAAACCCTCTAGTTTACATTGACGTCACAGGAAGGCGGCTCTCTGCGCGCACAGGTGTTCACCACAGGTGGATGGTGAAGAAATGTGCGTCCTGTAAAACGAGTTCAGCTCTTCCCTGCCGTTATTTGAGCTCAATCACTCATACAGCTTAGGTATGGCTCACAACTGCGTGGGGAACTGTTCGCCGTTATTTTTCCTAGCCATCGCGTTTGACGTCGGCGGTTTGACAGTTATTTTAGTTGGTATTTTCGCCGATCTAAAGTTGGACGGTCACTTCTACGGTGATTTCCTAATCTACACGGGTGCACTCATCATTTTCCTCAGTCTGGCTTGGTGGATTTTGTGGTACACGGGCAACATAAAGGTTTACTCCGAGGACTTTGATAAAAGCACCCTGGACAATTTTGCGCACTGGGCAAGAAAGTTTTCGGAACAGCTCCCGAAGAGCAAGATTAAAACTCTGGAAGCTTGGGAGAAGTGCAAGTGGAATGGAAAGGAATCAGTGAACGGAACGGTTCCTGATCAAACTCTATCACGAATTACGTGTGGACACAGCAGCAGCCTGACGGGACACGACAATCTAGGATATGACCGAAGTTTTGACAACCAGCCTACAGAGAAAACGGTGGAGTTGGGGATTCTGAATAATTCTGAGGTGTTCCAGAACATTGTGGATGGAAACGTGGTTAGGCTTCTCTGACACACAGTTGGTAGGTGATTATCCAAAACAATAACATCTCATTACCTGTGGCTCTATCTAGGTCGGGGGGGGGGGCAACTTCGATGGGAGTGGGGGCCACAAAAAAACTGAACTCATTGGGGGCAGCAGTTGCTCGTGGGTCAATGTACCCACATCCATATTTTGCCATGGGGTGTTGAGAAAATGTTGCAATTTTATAACGAATTTCCTGTAATAATACACATTTTGCCATAGGCTGTAGATAAATGTTTGCAGTTTTTAATATTATATCGGAGTGAGACTAACAAAATCAATGCAGGCCCCACAGCAGGTAATTCGACCATGATAACAAGTTTAGATAGCTGGCTGCAAAACTCATTTAGCAATCTAAAACAAATCTTCAGATACATGGGCTAATTAACTGACTATCAGTGACTGACATAACAAGAGAAACTACTGATGTACAAGTACATTTAGAAATTTCACTTTGTTTTCTACTGTTCTAACTCTCAACAGTAAATTGAGACCCCGACTGAGTTTAAAAAAAAAATACAAATGACTTTATTTTTGGGCAGGGTTAATCTGAGGGCCTTCAAAAGGCGGGCCAGTTGCCTCACCCTGACCTAGGTGAGTTTTGGGCTCATTCTATTGTTAGATTCAGCCTGCTGTTCTGTGAGCACATTTTTTATAAAATACATATTACATGAACATATGAGATTCACCCACTCAAGGTAAACAACATATTTTCATTATTTTTTGCTCAATTTCTAACTAGCCTGCATTTGACACCAAAACAGTGGCCAAGCCTCATTTGTAGTTGTTTGGACTGTAAATAAATCCATTGAATTTGCCTCTGGTTAGGAACTCTATCCTCCCAAAGAGTTTAATGTTGCAGCTCTGACACAATCCCATTTCTTAGGCTGGTCCTACAGCTATCTTCCCACTCAATACAACAGCAAGGCTAATATCTGTTTTGGCAACATGTACTGTAGACTATGTCAACATTCCCTCGGCTCTTTTGCCTTGAAGAAATGACGAAACATCAGTAGGTTATATGCCACATCTAATGATCAATTGGGATAGAATACAGTGACGTTAAGAGGGTAAAACCCTACAGAGTCCTAAAACAACATTGCAACGCTGACGCATTTCTGTTGTGCCACTCCTTAGAATAGAATAAATCAAAAGGGTATTATTTATGAGGCAGTTCATATGACAACACTCCTCTCTCGTCTTTGGGACTATGAAACATCACATCTAATTGATGTGCAGTGCATTTGGAAAGTATTCACACCCCTTTTCCCACATTTTGTTACATTACAGCTTTATTCTAAAATGTATTAACCTCTAACGCCTACCAAACCCGGATCCGGGAGCACCCCCATCACAAAAGCTGACTAGCATAGCCTAGCCTAAAGCCACAGGGATATCATATAATAAAATGTTCATGAAATCACAAGTCCAAGACACCAAATGAAAGATACACATCTTGTGAATAAAGCCATCATTTCTGATTTTTAAAATGTTTTACAGGGAAGACACAATATGTAAATCTATTAGCTAACCACGTTAGCAAAAGACACCACTTTTCTTACTCCACCATTTTTTTACTCCATCAGTAGCTATCACAAATTCGACCAAATAAAGATATAAATAGCCACTAACCAAGAAACAACCTCATCAGATGACAGTCTGATAACATATTTATTGTATAGCATATGTTTTGTTAGAAAAATGTGCATATTTCAGGTATAAATCATAGTTTACCATTGCAGCCACCATCACAACTCTCACCAAAGCGACTAGAATAACTACAGAGACCATCGTGTATTAGCTAATTACTCATCATAAAACATTTCTTAAAAATACACAGCGTGCAGCAGATGAAAGACACAGATCTTGTGAATCCAGACAATATTTCAGATTTTCTAAGTGTTTTACAGCGAAAACACAATATAGCGTTATAATAGCTTACCACAATAGCAAACATCACAAATGCATTGATTCAAGGCAAAAATAGCAATAACGTATAAACCACCAAAATATATTAATTTTTTCACTAACCTTCTCAGAATTCTTCAGATGACAGTTCTATAACATCATATTACACAATGCATATAGAGTTTGTTCGAAAATGTGCATATTTAGCGCCACAAATCGTGTTATACAATGAGAAAAGTAGCAAAGCTGCCCAGAAAATGTCAGGAGAAATCTTTGAAGAGGCACCTATTCTAATCAGTAACTATTCCAAAACTTGACTAAAAAATACAGGTTGGACAGCAATTGAAAGACAAATTAGTTCTTAATGCAATCGCTGGATTACATTTTTAAAATTAACGTTACTTCAAAATACAGAGTGCGATAAAGCAAGGCTACACTGCAAGTAATGGCGTCTTATGCATTTGACTTGTTTCAACAGAACAATGAATTATCAGCATAAATAGTTCTTACTTTTCGATGAACTCTCATCAGAATCTTGGGATAGGTGTCCTTTATCCAAAAGAATCGTTGCTAGGTTGGAGAACGTCGTCTTCCACATTGCAATTAGCAGTAAACAATAGCATGAGAGAGCGAGATACCCAACTTCCTACAGCGCCAAGAAAATAAATACCCGAAAATCGCAATATACTGACATAAACTGATATAATTCGGTTCAAAATAACAAGATTATGATGTCTTTAAAGCATATATCGAATAAAAACACAGCCGGAAATGTCTAAGATCTATAACCGATGTTTCCAGAAGAACGTGCCAAGGTCCTCAGTGCGTCAAAGCGAAGGGGAAAAGAACGATACACCTCGTTTCCAATCAATTTATAGAGTTTCAGCTCTGCCTAGAGACTCCATTTCAAGACCCTCTATTCGCTGACACCCAGAGGAAGGCGTATGCAGTGCATCTCAACCAATAGAAGACAGGCAGAGTTATACACAGGTCTGAGAGCAGGTTGGAAAATTCTGCATTCTCACATCCACATAGGGAAATTGCTCTAAGTCCAGTTCTGTTTCACTCAGACATAATTCAAACGGTTTTAGAAACTAGAGAGTGTTTTCTATTCAATAGTAATAATATACATATTGTACGAGCAAGAATTGAGTACGAGGCAGTTTAATTTGGGAACGACTTTGTACTATGTCGAAATGGCACCCCCCTAGTGGCAAGAAGTTAAATAGATTGTTTTGCCTCATCAATCTGAACACATACCCCATAATGACAAAGCAAAAACAGCTTTTTAGAAATTTGTGCAAATGGATTAATTTTAAATTGATATCACATTTTCATAAGTATTCAGACCCTTTACTCAGTAATTTGTTGATGCGCCTTTGGCAGCGATTAGTCTTAAGTCTTCTTGGGTATGACGCTACAAGTTTGGCACACCTGTATTTGGGGAGTTCCTCCCATTATTCTCTGCAGATCCTCTCAAGCTCTGTCAGGTCGGATGGGGAGCATCGCTGCACAGCTATTTTCAGGTCTCTCCAGAGATGTTCGCTCGGGTTCAAGTCCGGGCTCTGACTGGGCCACCCCAGGACATTGAGACTTGTCCCGAATCCACTCCTGTGTTGTCTTGGCTGTGTGCTTAGGGTCATTGTCCTGTTGGAAGGTGAACCTTCACCCCAGTCTGAGGTCCTGTGTGCCCTGGATCAGGTTTTCATCAAGGATGTCTCTGTACTTTGCTCCGTTCATCTTTGTCTCGATCCTGACAAATCTCCCAGTCCCTTCCGCTGAAAAATATCCCCACAGCATGTTGCTGCCACCACCATGCTTCACCGTAGGGATGGTGCCAGGTTTCCTCCAGACGTGACACTTGGTGTTCAGGCCACAGAGTTCAATCTTGGTTTCATCAGACTAGAGAATCTTGTTTCTCATGAGAGTCTTTAGATGCCTTTTGTCAAACTCCAAGTGGGCTGTCATGTGCCTTTTACTGAGGAGTGGCTTCTGTCTGGCCACTCTACCATAAAGGCCTGATTTGGTGGACTGCTGCAGAGATGGTTGTCCTTCTGGAAGGTTCTCCCATCTCCACAGAGGAACTCTAGAGCTCTGTCAGAGAGACCATCGGGTTCTTTGTCACCTCCCTGACCAAGGCCCTTCTCCCCTGATTTCTCAGTTTGCCTGGGTGGCCAGCTCTAGGAAAGGTCTTGGTGGTTCTAAACTTCTTCCATTTAAGAATGATGGAGGCCACTGTGTTCTTGGGGATCTTCAATGCTGCAGAAATGTTTTGGTACACTTCCCCAGATCTGTGTCTCGAAACAGTCCTGTCTCGGGGCTCTACGGAAAATTCCTTCAACCTCATTACTTGGTTTTTGCTCTGACATGCACTGTCAACTGTGGGACCTTCTATAGACAGGTGATTGCCTTTCTATATCATGTCCAGTCAATTGAATTTACCACAGGTGCACTCCAAGTTGTAGAAACATCTCAAGAATGATCAATGGAAACATGTCATAAGGTGAATGCACCAATTTGTAAGTCGCTCTGGATAAGAGCGTCTGCTAAATGACTTAAATGTAAATGTAAATGAAACAGAATGCACCTGAGCTCAATTTCAAGTCCCATAGCAGGATCTGAATATTTATGTAAAGAAAGTATTTGTTTTTTATTTTTAATACATTTGCTAACATTTCTAAAACTGTTTTTGCTTTGTCATTATGGGGTATTTTGTTTAGATTAATAAGTGAATATATATATTTTTTAATAAGGCTGTAATGTAACAAAATGTGGAAAAAGTCAAGGGGTCTGAATACTTTCCAAATGCACTGTACACAACCAGTGTTATAAAGCCTAGTACTTTAGAATAGATGCCCTTCACAGCAGCCAAGCGAACTTTGAACCTCAGCGGCATAGCTTTCGAAAGCTTGTGTTTAACCCTTAGCCTACAATGGTCATGCCCCCATGGAAATAGAATTAGCACAATAATAAAACATCTCCAAAATCCATCTGTTCAAGGTAGAGATTTCTACACGGGCTGCGTCTCAACCCACTTCATTCGCCGATCTCGCCCTTCAGCATCTGCGCGGAAAGGTGGCAGAGTTAGAGTGGTATTTGTCAGACCTTGAGACATCCCGAAAAATCAGTCTTCTCACAAAAAAATGTCTGTAGTCTACAAACTAAACACAATCTTAAAAGCTGAGACTCTCACGAACACGATGGTGTTATCCGTTTTGTCCTAGGACGCCCACGAGACTCATTTGAAGATCCCTGGCACTAGTTTTAATAATGAAGGTAAGTATATATGGAGATAGTTTAGTGCCTAAAAATAAGGGGATAAATACATGTTAACAAAAAAATTGTCATAGTTTCCTGATCTTTCTTATCTCATATAAGACAGACTTCAGAATAAACTTCCTTTAGATTTTTGGGGGGACTATTTATTTGTTCCATGTCGTGAATCTTGAATATTGTATTCATTGTGTTTCTATTGGCTAATAGCAGTTATACCAAATTCAATGTTTCATCCAATATTTTTGTTGATACCTTGTGGTCTTAAAATTCCAACTCAAATAGCTGAATGATCCTTGGTATGACCATCTTAAAACAATTCCATATGTTAGCTTAGATCCTGGTTATCTGTATACTTTCATTTTACCTTTATTTAACTAGACAGGTCAGTTAAGAACAAATTCTTATTTACAATGACGGCCTAGGAACAGTGGGTTAACTGCCTTGTTCAGGTGCAGAACGCCAGATTTGTACTTTGTCAGCGTGGAGATTTGATCTAGCAACCTTTCGGTTACTGGCCCAACGCTCTAACCACTAGGCTACCTGCCACCCAAACTTGTTTTACAGGGTCAGCCATATTAGTACAGTACCCCTGGAGCAAATTAGGGTTACGTGCCTTGCTCAAGGGCACATTGACAGATGTTTCACCTTGTCGGCTCGGGTATTCGAGCCAGCGACCTTTCAGTTACTGGCCAAAAGCTCTAGCCACCTGCCGCCCTGCAAATATGTTGTCAAATGCGAGCTGTCCGGTGCAAAAAGTGGATCTAATATTTTTCGGGAATATTCTGTTTTTGGAGTACCACCTGCAACTGGACAGAGAAGTTTATAAGACAACGGTGCCTTCCCGAATCGAGAACGAATGAAGTGCTACCAAGTAAACGTTGGTAGAAAATTAGCTAAACAGGAACATTATATCAATGGCTAGGTAAATTAAATGAATTAGCTAATGATGATAGTCGTTTTATTTAGTATTGGCTAACCTCACAGAATACGTCATGCCCCAGGCCCTGATTGCACACTTCACTTTGCTCATGAATATCTGTCATAATTAATATTCTCCCTCTACCGGCTGCTACAGTCAAAAGAGCCTGTGGCCTTTGGCAGATTTGAATGAATAAGTCTGGCCATTCCTATTCAGCTTCACAACTCTACATGTACAGGCTTGTTTACCCACTAGTTTAAAGCAGTGCTTCTAACAAGGGTGGCAGGCGGGTGGTTCAGGCTTAGGTCCAGACCCCCTTGGAACGCAGCCTGCAAAGCATCTTAATGGGCTTTAGTCCAGACCCCCTTGGGATGCTGTCTGCAATGCATCTTAATGGGCCTCAGTGCTGCTATTGATTCTATTGGATGGAGTTGGGTAGTCCTTAAGTCACCTGTAGCAGCTTTATTTCAGTGGGTATAATAGGGGATTGATTTTAGAGTAAAAACGACGATAAGCCAAGGGACTTTTTGAGATGGATTCAAGTCTTTATTGTCGTCTTTCTGGGCTATTCAACTGAATTGCAGGGAACAGCCCAGAACAGGGAAAACATTCATTTAAAAGTACCACTCCCATACAGGCCATGAACTGGGGATTGTCACATGATTCCGTACAAGTGGCAATTGTTGACCGAAGCTTTTAACTTATGAACGTGAACTGTTTTTCTCATTCCGCCAGTACACACACAGGCCACCACCAAGGCACAACGTGACTATTGTACGAGCCACCTGTTGCACCCCAGTTATGACTAATAGCTTGACTTTATTGATACTGTTTGGCAGCAAATGACAAGTGCAAATATTGGCTGTGGAGAACAGACGAGCGCTGATGATTTAAGCAAAGATTTTTTCTCAGTGTACGTTCAGTGATTCCAGACAGTATTGATCAATATCAACCAATATGTCATGTTTGCCAATGGGCCTATTAGTTGGTCCCATGTTTCATGAGCTGAAATAAGATCGCAGAAATGTTCCATATGCACAAAAAGCTTATTTCTCTCAAATGTTGTGCAAAAATGTGTTTACATCCTTGTTATTGAGCCTTTCTCCTTTGCCAAGATATACCACACCTGTCAGGTGGATGGACTATCAAGTAGCTGATTAAACAGCATGATCATTACACAGGTGCACCTTGTACTTGGGACTTAACTGCACATTTTAAAGTGGCCTTTATGTCACACAACACAATGCCATAGATGTCTCAAGTTTTGAGGGAGCATGCAATTGGCACGTTGACTGCAGGAATGTCCACCAGAGCTGTTGTCAGAGAATTGAATGTTAATTTCTCCACCATAAGCCGCTTGCAATGTCATTTTAGAGAATTTGGCAGGCCAGCCCAGGAACTCCACATCCAGCTTCTTCACCTGCGGGATCATCTGAGATCAGCCAACTGGACAGCTGATGAAACTGTTGGTTTGCACAACTGGAGAATTTCAGCACAAACTGTCAGAAACTGTCTCAGGGAAGCTCATCTGCGTGCTTGTCGTTCTCACCAGGGGCTTGACCTGACTGCAGTTCGGCGTCGTAACCAACTTCAGTGGGCAAATGCTCACTTTCAATGGCCACTGGCACGCTGGAGAAGTGTGCTCTTCACAGATTAATCCCGGTTTCAACTGTACATGGCTGATGGCAGACAGCGCGGGGACGGTGGAGTTATGGTATGGGCAGGCATAAGCTGCGGACAACGAACACAATTGCATTTTATCGATGTAAATTTGAATGCACAAAGATATCGTGACAAGATCTTGAGGCCCATTGTCGTGCCATTCATCTGCCACCATCATCTCATGTTTCAGCATGATAATACACGGCCCCATGTCGCAAGGATCTGTACACAGTTCCTGGAAGCTGAAAATGTCCCAGTTGTTCCATGGCCTGCAAACTCACCAGACATGTCACCCATTTGAGCATGTTTGGGATGCTCTGGATCGACGTGTATAATAGCGTGTTCCAGGTCCCGCCAATATCCAGCAACTTTTCACAGCCATTGAAGAGGAGTTGGGACAACATTCCGCAGGCCACAATCAACAGCCTGATCAACTCTATGTGAAGGAGTTCTGTATGAGGCAAATGGTGGTCACACCAGATACTGACTTGTTTTCTGATCCACGTCCTTTACCTTTTTTTAAAGTTATCTTCGACCAACATGCATAGCTGTATTCCCAGTCATGTGAAATACATAGATTTGGGCCTAATGATTTTATTTCAATTATCTGATTTCCTTAAAGAACTGTAACTCAGTGAAATCTTTGAAATTGTTGCATTTTTATATATTTTTCAGTGTACTTGACAGTGTGTATCATTCATTGTCCTGTGCATGTGTCCAGTGAGATTGTATTGAAATGTTCTCATGCGATCCTCCGAGTCATTTAGACCGAAAAGAACAGTGAGTCCTGTTACCTCATCACTTTTTGAGGCATTCTATAGCGTTACATACAGTAGCTTTAGGATACGGGTCATGTAGGCACATACTATTGCTTCATCTCGTTTAGGAACATGTAGACACTCCTAACCATCTCTCATCTGTCCATGTGATATAACATGGTGACTGGAACATTTGAATCAATAAATCTTTATTGTACCAGAAGGGACGTTGCGAAATAACACAGTGCTAGGAAATACAGGTGACTAAAACCATTATTTTCTTTCAGATGTTTTTGTCTTCTTGGTGTTCTCATTCTCACTTGCTCTTTTTCTCTGTTGCAGGTGATCTCTGGTTCTCGGGTTTTGAAGAAAGTATGCCCCGCTCCTACCCAAGCACTGCTTTTTAAATCCATACAGACTGTAAACCTTTTCGCCTATATGAACTAAAGACACTTTAAATATAGAAGACTACTTTCATTCAGGGAGAGGCCTCGCGCTGAAGCAATCTCCGGGCCCTGCACAAAGGATAGAAATGTCTGTGAATTTTTACTTGTAAATGGATAAATAACTAGATTATTTTATGTCCTGAATTTTACATGGTCCGTTTTGAAAATGTTTTTTTTTTAGAAAATAATAACGCCATTTGTCTGGGTTCTTAATCAGACATCTGTGACTGGACAGCTCGCACAACAACACAGATATTGGATTCCACTTCTGCTAGAAGTTGGTGTTATTCAGACAAATTGTTCTTCCAGAAAGAGAGAAGGAATTAGATAATTATAATATTCTAAATCCATTTGAGGGACATTAACAAATCAAAACATCTTCCCTAGCTCAGATCCTTTATTCGTGTTTGTATTTGTGTCTGGTTGGCAGATCAATGCTACACCTGTCTGGGTTGTGTTGCTTGCACTAAGCTGTCTGTCTGCCACTGGTTATACTGATAACATATTCCCCTACACACACACTGAGACGCTATAGAATGTATCATGTAGAACAGATAGGATTTCCTGTTCTATTCATTATATTTCTATCTGCAACATTCTGAACCAGGCTGAATACACACCGGCACAAGGGCTACATCTCCATTCCAGAAACTGGCTTGTTACCTGTAAAAAAATAAATAAATACATCTTTACAAACATTCTCATGCCTCTGCCAAACATGAACATTCCCCAACATTTAAATCCACCTGTAAAGGTCTAGGATAAACACCTAACCAACCTAGTGTTGGTATGTGGTTATGTTAAGGACAGATGTCCAAAACCCAACGGTAATGAGGTAGAAGAACATTTCACCACTTGTCTTGTCATCATTAGTGAGACATAAAGACGCCTCCCCCTGGCAGCAGTCCTGCTATAGGAGCTATGTGATGTTTGATAGCTCCAGCTCATTGGAATGTACCAGGGCCGTTATGTGATGTTTGACAGCTCCAGCTCATTGGAATGTACCAGGGCCGTTATGTGATGTTTGATAGCTCCAGCTCATTGGAATGTACCAGGGCCGTTATGTGATGTTTGATAGCTCCAGCTCATTGGAATGTACCAGGGCCGTTATGTGATGTTTGACAGCTCCAGCTCATTGGAATGTACCAGGGCCGTTATGTGATGTTTGATAGCTCCAGCTCATTGGAATGTACCAGGGCCGTTATGTGATGTTTGATAGCTCCAGCTCATTGGAATGTACCAGGGCCGTTATGTGATGTTTGACAGCTCCAGCTCATTGGAATGTACCAGGGCCGTTATGTGATGTTTGATAGCTCCAGCTCATTGGAATGTACCAGGGCCGTTAAAACGCATCCTCTTCCTGCCTCGTAATCCAGTCCGATGCACTGTAGTGTAGGGTAGATTACCTGAACAACGCAGATAATGTACACGGGGGATATATACACTTAGTATAACAAACATTAGGAAAACTTTCCTCATTGAGTTTCACCTGGTCAGTCTATGTCATGGAAAGAGCAGGCGTTCTTAATGTTTTGTGTACTCAGTGTATGTATGGTTATTATCCTAGTGTAAACATCTAAATTGTTTTATTGAAGCAGTGAATGCAAGGGAAAATAGATAGCAGCCATAGAAATAAGCATTAGAATAGGTATTTAAAGTACACACAGTGGTAGAAGGAGAAATACCTTCACGGCAGACTCTCTCCACCCTGTACCGGAACTCAGCACCAGTACTGGCACCAGTACCAACACTCAGCACCTGTACCTACTCAGCACCTGTACCTGTACCGACACTCAGCACCTGTACCTGTACCTACACTCAGCACCTGTACCGACACTCAGCACCTGTACCTGTACCGACACTCAGCACCAGTACTGGCACCAGTACCAACACTCAGCACCTGTACCTACTCAGCACCTGTACCTGTACCGACACTCAGCACCTGTACCTGTACCTACACTCAGCACCTGTACCGACACTCAGCACCTGTACCTGTACCGACACTCAGCACCTGTACCTGTACCTACACTCAGCACCTGTACCGACACTTAGCACCTGTACCGACACTCAGCACCTGTACCTGTACCGACACTCAGCACCTGTACCTGTACCGACACTCAGCACCTGTACCTGTACCGACACTCAGCACCTGTATCTGTACCGACACTCAGCACCTGTACCTGTACCTACACTCAGCACCTGTACCGACACTCAGCACCTGTATCTGTACCTACACTCAGCACCTGTACCGACACTCAGCACCTGTATCTGTACCTACACTCAGCACCTGTACCGACACTCTGTACCTGTACCGACACTCAGCACCTGTACCGACACTCAGCACCTGTACCTGTACCGACACTCAGCACCTGTACCTGTACCGACACTCAGCACCTGTACCGACACTCAGCACCTGTACCTGTACCGACACTCAGCACCTGTACCTGTACCGACACTCAGCACCTGTACCTGTACCGACACTCAGCACCTGTACCGACACTCAGCACCTGTACCTGTACCGACACTCAGCACCTGTACCTACACTCAGCATCTGTACCTGTACCGACACTCAGCACCTGTACCGACACTCAGCACCTGTACCGACACTCAGCACCTGTACCTTTACCGACACTCAGCACCTGTACCGACACTCAGCACCTGTACCTGTACCGACACTCAGCACCTGTACCGACACTCAGCACCTGAACCTGTACCGACACTCTGTACCTGTACCGATACTCAGCACCTGTACTTCTACCTACACTCGGCACCTGTACCTACACTCGGCACCTGTACCTACACTCGGCACCTGTACCTACACTCGGCACCTGTACCTACACTCGGCACCTGTACCTACACTCGGCACCTGTACCTACACTCGGCACCTGTACCAACACTCGGCACCTGTACCAACACTCGGCACCTGTACCAACACTCGGCACCTGTACCAACACTCGGCACCTGTACCAACACTCGGCACCTGTACCAACACTCGGCACCTGTACCAACACTCGGCACCTGTACCTACACTCGGCACCTGTACCTGTACCTACACTCGGCACCTGTACCTGTACCGACACTCAGCACCTGTACCTGTACCCACTCAGCACCTGTACCTGTACCCACTCAGCACCTGCACCTGTACCGACACTCAGCACCTGTACCGACACTCAGCACCTGTACCGACACTCAGCACCTGTACCTACATTCAGCACCTGTACCTACAATCAGCACCTGTACCTGTACCGACACTCAGCACCTGTACCGACACTCAGCACCTGTACCGACACTCAGCACCTGTACCGACACTCAGCACCTGTACCGACACTCAGCACCTGTACCTGTACCTACACTCAGCACCTGTACCGACACTCAGCACCTGTACCGACACTCAGCACCTGTACCTGTACCGACACTCAGCACCTGTACCGACACTCAGCACCTGTACCGACACTCAGCACCTGTACCGACACTCAGCACCTGTACCGACACTCAGCACCTGTCCCGACACGCAGCACCTGTACCTTTACCGACACTCAGCACCTGTACCTTTACCGACACTCAGCACCTGTACCGACACTCAGCACCTGTACCGACACTCAGCACCAGTACCTGTACCGACACTCAGCACCTGTACCGACACTCAGCACCTGTACCGACACTCAGCACCTGTACCGACACTCAGCACCTGTACCGACACTCAGCACCTGTACCGACACTCAGCACCTGTACCGACACTCAGCACCTGTACCGACACTCAGCACCTGTACCGACACTCAGCACCTGTACCGACACTCAGCACCTGTACCGACACTCAGCACCTGTACCGACACTCAGCACCTGTACCGACACTCAGCACCTGTACCGACACTCAGCACCTGTACCGACACTCAGCACCTGTACCTGTACCGACACTCAGCACCTGTACCTGTACCGACACTCAGCACCTGTATCTGTACCGACACTCAGCACCTGTACCTGTACCTACACTCAGCACCTGTACCGACACTCAGCACCTGTATCTGTACCTACACTCAGCACCTGTACCGACACTCAGCACCTGTATCTGTACCTACACTCAGCACCTGTACCGACACTCTGTACCTGTACCGACACTCAGCACCTGTACCGACACTCAGCACCTGTACCTGTACCGACACTCAGCACCTGTACCTGTACCGACACTCAGCACCTGTATCTGTACCGACACTCAGCACCTGTACCTGTACCTACACTCAGCACCTGTACCGACACTCAGCACCTGTATCTGTACCTACACTCAGCACCTGTACCGACACTCAGCACCTGTATCTGTACCTACACTCAGCACCTGTACCGACACTCTGTACCTGTACCGACACTCAGCACCTGTACCGACACTCAGCACCTGTACCTGTACCGACACTCAGCACCTGTACCTACACTCAGCACCTGTACCTGTACCGACACTCAGCACCTGTACCGACACTCAGCACCTGTACCTGTACCGACACTCAGCACCTGTACCTGTACCGACACTCAGCACCTGTACCGACACTCAGCACCTGTACCTGTACCGACACTCAGCACCTGTACCTACACTCAGCATCTGTACCTGTACCGACACTCAGCACCTGTACCGACACTCAGCACCTGTACCGACACTCAGCACCTGTACCTTTACCGACACTCAGCACCTGTACCGACACTCAGGACCTGTACCGACACTCAGCACCTGTACCTGTACCGACACTCAGCACCTGTACCGACACTCAGCACCTGAACCTGTACCGACACTCTGTACCTGTACCGATACTCAGCACCTGTACTTCTACCTACACTCGGCACCTGTACCTACACTCGGCACCTGTACCTACACTCGGCACCTGTACCTACACTCGGCACCTGTACCTACACTCGGCACCTGTACCAACACTCGGCACCTGTACCAACACTCGGCACCTGTACCAACACTCGGCACCTGTACCAACACTCGGCACCTGTACCAACACTCGGCACCTGTACCAACACTCGGCACCTGTACCAACACTCGGCACCTGTACCAACACTCGGCACCTGTACCAACACTCGGCACCTGTACCAACACTCGGCACCTGTACCTACACTCGGCACCTGTACCTGTACCTACACTCGGCACCTGTACCTGTACCGACACTCGGCACCTGTACCTGTACCCACTCAGCACCTGTACCTGTACCCACTCAGCACCTGCACCTGTACCGACACTCAGCACCTGTACCGACACTCAGCACCTGTACCGACACTCAGCACCTGTACCTACATTCAGCACCTGTACCTACAATCAGCACCTGTACCTGTACCGACACTCAGCACCTGTACCGACACTCAGCACCTGTACCGACACTCAGCACCTGTACCGACACTCAGCACCTGTACCTGTACCTACACTCAGCACCTGTACCGACACTCAGCACCTGTACCTGTACCTACACTCAGCACCTGTACCGACACTCAGCACCTGTACCTGTACCGACACTCAGCACCTGTACCTGTACCGACACTCAGCACCTGTACCGACACTCAGCACCTGTACCGACACTCAGCACCTGTACCGACACTCAGCACCTGTACCGACACTCAGCACCTGTCCCGACACGCAGCACCTGTACCTTTACCGACACTCAGCACCTGTACCGACACTCAGCACCTGTACCGACACTCAGCACCTGTACCGACACTCAGCACCTGTACCGACACTCAGCACCTGTACCGACACTCAGCACCTGTACCGACACTCAGCACCTGTACCGACACTCAGCACCTGTACCGACACTCAGCACCTGTACCGACACTCAGCACCTGTACCGACACTCAGCACCTGTACCGACACTCAGCACCTGTACCGACACTCAGCACCTGTACCGACACTCAGCACCTGTACCGACACTCAGCACCTGTACCGACACTCAGCACCTGTACCGACACTCAGCACCTGTACCGACACTCAGCACCTGTACCGACACTCAGCACCTGTACCTGTACCGACACTCAGCACCTGTACCTGTACCGACACTCAGCACCTGTATCTGTACCGACACTCAGCACCTGTACCTGTACCTACACTCAGCACCTGTACCGACACTCAGCACCTGTATCTGTACCTACACTCAGCACCTGTACCGACACTCAGCACCTGTATCTGTACCTACACTCAGCACCTGTACCGACACTCTGTACCTGTACCGACACTCTGTACCTGTACCGACACTCAGCACCTGTACCGACACTCAGCACCTGTACCTGTACCGACACTCAGCACCTGTACCTGTACCGACACTCAGCACCTGTATCTGTACCGACACTCAGCACCTGTACCTGTACCTACACTCAGCACCTGTACCGACACTCAGCACCTGTATCTGTACCTACACTCAGCACCTGTACCGACACTCAGCACCTGTATCTGTACCTACACTCAGCACCTGTACCGACACTCTGTACCTGTACCGACACTCAGCACCTGTACCGACACTCAGCACCTGTACCTGTACCGACACTCAGCACCTGTACCTACACTCAGCACCTGTACCTGTACCGACACTCAGCACCTGTACCGACACTCAGCACCTGTACCTGTACCGACACTCAGCACCTGTACCTGTACCGACACTCAGCACCTGTACCGACACTCAGCACCTGTACCTGTACCGACACTCAGCACCTGTACCTACACTCAGCATCTGTACCTGTACCGACACTCAGCACCTGTACCGACACTCAGCACCTGTACCTTTACCGACACTCAGCACCTGTACCGACACTCAGGACCTGTACCGACACTCAGCACCTGTACCTGTACCGACACTCAGCACCTGTACCGACACTCAGCACCTGAACCTGTACCGACACTCTGTACCTGTACCGATACTCAGCACCTGTACTTCTACCTACACTCGGCACCTGTACCTACACTCGGCACCTGTACCTACACTCGGCACCTGTACCTACACTCGGCACCTGTACCTACACTCGGCACCTGTACCTACACTCGGCACCTGTACCTACACTCGGCACCTGTACCAACACTCGGCACCTGTACCAACACTCGGCACCTGTACCAACACTCGGCACCTGTACCAACACTCGGCACCTGTACCAACACTCGGCACCTGTACCAACACTCGGCACCTGTACCAACACTCGGCACCTGTACCAACACTCGGCACCTGTACCTACACTCGGCACCTGTACCTGTACCTACACTCGGCACCTGTACCTGTACCGACACTCGGCACCTGTACCTGTACCCACTCAGCACCTGTACCTGTACCCACTCAGCACCTGCACCTGTACCGACACTCAGCACCTGTACCGACACTCAGCACCTGTACCGACACTCAGCACCTGTACCTACATTCAGCACCTGTACCTACAATCAGCACCTGTACCTGTACCGACACTCAGCACCTGTACCGACACTCAGCACCTGTACCGACACTCAGCACCTGTACCGACACTCAGCACCTGTACCGACACTCAGCACCTGTACCGACACTCAGCACCTGTACCTGTACCTACACTCAGCACCTGTACCGACACTCAGCACCTGTACCGACACTCAGCACCTGTACCTGTACCGACACTCAGCACCTGTACCTGTACCGACACTCAGCACCTGTACCGACACTCAGCACCTGTACCGACACTCAGCACCTGTACCGACACTCAGCACCTGTACCGACACTCAGCACCTGTCCCGACACGCAGCACCTGTACCTTTACCGACACTCAGCACCTGTACCGACACTCAGCACCTGTACCGACACTCAGCACCTGTACCGACACTCAGCACCTGTACCGACACTCAGCACCTGTACCGACACTCAGCACCTGTACCGACACTCAGCACCTGTACCGACACTCAGCACCTGTACCGACACTCAGCACCTGTACCGACACTCAGCACCTGTACCGACACTCAGCACCTGTACCGACACTCAGCACCTGTACCGACACTCAGCACCTGTACCGACACTCAGCACCTGTACCGACACTCAGCACCTGTACCGACACTCAGCACCTGTACCGACACTCAGCACCTGTACCGACACTCAGCACCTGTACCGACACTCAGCACCTGTACCGACACTCAGCACCTGTACCGACACTCAGCACCTGTACCGACACTCAGCACCTGTACCTGTACCGACACTCAGCACCTGTACCTGTACCGACACTCAGCACCTGTACCTGTACCGACACTCAGCACCTGAACCTGTACCGACACTCAGCACCTGTACCGACACTCAGCACCTGTACCGACACTCAGCACCTGTACCGACACTCAGCACCTGTACCGACACTCAGCACCTGTACCGACACTCAGCACCTGTACCGACACTCAGCACCTGTACCGACACTCAGCACCTGTCCCGACACGCAGCACCTGTACCTTTACCGACACTCAGCACCTGTACCTGTACCGACACTCAGCACCTGAACCTGTACCGACACTCAGCACCTGAACCTGTACCGACACTCAGCACCTGTACCGACACTCAGCACCTGTACCGACACTCAGCACCTGTACCGACACTCAGCACCTGTACCGACACTCAGCACCTGTACCGACACTCAGCACCTGTACCTTTACCGACACTCAGCACCTGTACCTTTACCGACACTCAGCACCTGTACCGACACTCTGTACCTGTACCGATACTCAGCACCTGTACTTCTACCTACAATCTGTACCTGTACCGATACTCGGCACCTGTACCTACACTCGGCACCTGTACCTACACTCGGCACCTGTACCTACACTCGGCACCTGTACCTACACTCGGCACCTGTACCAACACTCGGCACCTGTACCAACACTCGGCACCTGTACCAACACTCGGCACCTGTACCAACACTCGGCACCTGTACCAACACTCGGCACCTGTACCAACACTCGGCACCTGTACCTACACTCGGCACCTGTACCAACACTCGGCACCTGTACCAACACTCGGCACCTGTACCAACACTCGGCACCTGTACCAACACTCGGCACCTGTACCAACACTCGGCACCTGTACCAACACTCGGCACCTGTACCAACACTCGGCACCTGTACCTACACTCGGCACCTGTACCTACACTCGGCACCTGTACCTACACTCGGCACCTGTACCTACACTCGGCACCTGTACCGGCACTCGGCACCTGTACCGGCACTCGGCACCTGTACCTGTACCCACTCGGCACCTGTACCTGTACCCACTCGGCACCTGTACCTGTACCCACTCGGCACCTGTACCTGTACCCACTCGGCACCTGTACCTGTACCGACACGGCACCTGTACCTGTACCGACACTCAGCACCTGTACCGACACTCAGCACCTGTACCTACACTCAGCACCTGTACCTACACTCAGCACCTGTACCTACACTCAGCACCTGTACCTACACTCAGCACCTGTACCTACACTCAGCACCTGTACCTACACTCAGCACCTGTACCTACACTCAGCACCTGTACCTACACTCAGCACCTGTACCTACACTCAGCACCTGTACCTACACTCAGCACCTGTACCTACACTCAGCACCTGTACCTACAATCAGCACCTGTACCTGTACCTACACTCAGCACCTGTACCTGTACCGACACTCAGCACCTGTACCGACACTCAGCACCTGTACCGACACTCAGCACCTGTACCGACACTCAGCACCTGTACTGACACTCAGCACCTGTACCGACACTCAGCACCTGTACCGACACTCAGCACCTGTACCTGTACCGACACTCAGCACCTGTACCGACACTCAGCACCTGAACCTGTACCGACACTCAGCACCTGTACCGACACTCAGCACCTGTACCGGTACCGACACTCAGCACCTGTACCGACACTCAGCACCTGTATCTGTACCGACACTCAGCACCTGTACCGACACTCAGCTGGACCGCTGCCTTCTCTTCTTCTTCATAGCCATCTTCCTGGACGCTACAGGCCTCATCCTGTTCTTCCTGGGCATCTTTGCACCCTTCAGGTTCTGGGACCTCTTGGTCTTCTCCGGACCCATCATCATCTTTCTCAGCCTTATCTTCTGGTACGTGGGCAACCTGGAGGTGGACGACTTCCTGCCCAAGTGACCCGCTACCTCTGGGGTTTAGAGAGATACGGTGGTAGAGATGAGGACTGGTGACGTGGGTCTAGAATGGACATGGAGTGAAAATGTAGTATTTACAACATAACTTTTTGAAGACAGAGGATCCACCCTGGACATCCATTGGGTCTTTCTATAATCTAGGGTACGAGTGAGGATTTCCTACACTGGACAACTTGTTACAGCTGTTGATAAAGCTGGGTGTACAGCACTACTTTTAGCTCTCGCATTAAACAAAAGTCTTTCCTGTAATTTTTTATGCTTGGAGCAAATCCAACACAACGTATCACTGAGTAACTGCCTCCTTATTTTCAAGCAAAGTGGTGGTTGCATCATAGTATGGGTATGCTTGACATCGGCAAATACTGGGGAGTTTTACACCAAAGAAATAGGATGGAGCTTTACACCAGACACTGGGAGAGGAGTTCACCTTTCAGCAGGACAATAACCTACAACACAAGGCCAAATCTACACTGGAGTTGCTTACCAAGAAGACAGTGAATGTTCCTGAGTGGCCGAGTTACAGTTTTGACTTATCTCCTTGAAAATCTATGGCAAGACTTGAACATTGCTGTCTAGCCATGATCCCCAACATCTTGACAGAGCTTGAAGAATTATGAAAGAATAATGGCTAATATTGCACAATCCAGGTGTGTAAAGCTCTTAGAAACTTACCCAGGAAGACTCCCAGCTGTAATGACTCTTAGAGACTTACCCAGGAAGACTCCCAGCTGTAATGACTCTTAGAAACTTACCCAGGACGACTCCCAGCTGTAATCACTCTTAGAGACTTACCCAGGAAGACTTCCAGCTGTAATCACTCTTTGAGACTTACCCAATAATACACCCAGCTGTAATCGCTGACAAAGGTGTTTCTAACATGTATTGACTCAGTGGGTTGAAACTTATGCAATAACTATATTTTAGTTATAAAATGTCTATGATTTTTTTTTTTTTTAAGTGTTACATTTTCTTCCACTTAGAAAGTACCAAGTATTTTGTGTCGATTGTTGACAAAAAAAAAAGTACATTAAATCCATTTTAAGGCCACTTTGTAACAAACACACCTGAAAAGCATTGCATATCTCAACAGGACTTCATGGTTTAAATTAAGGCTAAAATGTTCTAAAACACCTTGAAGTGTATAATCATTTGTTTTGGTAAATACTGAAATATTTAGCTGTATTCTATTCTCTTTCAGATGATCATTCTTTGCTGGAACTACAGCACTGCATAATGATCATTGAGGGATGTTTACACCTTAACAAGGTGAAGACTTGAATCTAAACATGAGACTGTCACGTGTTCTGAGTTCCTGGGACCCTGGGACCCTGGCTTTTTATAATGTCGATACAGTTTTGTTTTTGAGGCTGTGAATTTTGTTGGTGTTTATCACATTTATGTTTTTTGAAGGTTGATTACAATGTGAATATTACAACTCTTTTAGTTGAATTGTACAAATCTCATTTGACTTTTTAACGATAACATAAAAGCACTGTTACTTTACATTGAAATAAGTTGTTTTTCCCACTGGTGATTTTCCTATTGTGAAATCCGAGTGTTCAGTTGCTTTCAACAGACAATAGAAACCAGTTAAACTGGGTATGTCACCTACACTGGGCCAGTGAATGCTCTCACTTTACAACAATGGTGTCATGGAAAAAGGAGGAACTGTTTCCCAATTACCTTTTATTAAGCAACTAAGGAATATCCCGCCAAGTCACAATGACAAGGACATTTTCCTGCCTTGTTCTGATCAAATATTTACATGATTTTCTGGACAGATTTGATTTTGATTTCCATGTACCTAAGTGAACCTTGCGTGTGCAGTAGTATGTGACATAACTGGTTCAGTGTGGCAAACCCTGGCACACCCATGTACTGTGTTGACATTTAAACTCTGCTGGGTGACATTTAAACTCTGCTGGGTGATAATCTCTCTCTGTACATGAGCAATGAAGGCTGGAGAAGTAACCCTGGTCACCGCCAACAACTTAAACAATGAAGGCTGGAGAAGTAACCCTGGTCACCGCCAACAACTTAAACAACGAAGGCTGGAGAAGTAACCCTGGTCACCGCCAACAACTTAAACAATGAAGGCTGGAGAAGTAACCCTGGTCACCGCCAACAACTTAAATAACGAAGGCTGGAGAAGTAACCCTGGTCACCGCCTTAAACTTAAACAACGAAGGCTGGAGAAGTAACCCTGGTCACCGCCAACAACTTAAACAACGAAGGCTGGAGAAGTAACCCTGGTCACCGCCTTCAACTTAAACAACGAAGGCTGGAGAAGTAACCCTGGTCACCGCCAACAACTTAAACAACGAAGGCTGGAGAAGTAACCCTGGTCACCGCCAACAACTTAAACAACGAAGGCTGGAGAAGTAACCCTGGTCACCGCCAACAACTTAAACAATGAAGGCTGGAGAAGTAACCCTGGTCACCGCCAACAACTCAGAGAAATGGTTCAAGACAACAGGGGAAAGAATGTAGTCGTTTTTATTTCCGTTTCCGGCAGCTATTTGATACGACTAATAATGAGCAGAGAATTTTATTCACCCAAAACTTACACATTTGGGATTGTCATCAGAGACAAATTGTCAGTGGTGTAAAGTGGGTATCTGTACTATACTATTTCTATTTTTGACAACTTTTACTTCAATGCATTCCTAAAGAAAATAGTGTACATTTTCCCTGACACCTAAAGGTACTTGTTATATTTTGAATGCTTAGCAGGACAGGAAAACTATCCAATCCACGCACTTATCAAGAGAACATCCCTGATCATCCCTACTGCCTCTGATCTGGCTGACTCACTAAACACACATGTTTTATTTGTAAATTGTGTCTCGTGAATGACCTCATTATTGAGCGCAAAGTTGATTTGCATGTTTCTCACTGAAACATGACTGACTTCAGACTGTAGTGTCGCTCTTATTGCTGCCTCCCCCTGGGAGCATCATGCTATACTGTTTAAATGTCAGCCACCAGTGCTGGCCATAACCCTGTATAGGCCACCAAAGCACTGACCCACTTTCTTTAATGATTTATCTTAACTATTGTCTATTGTCCTTGTGAAATATGAAAAATCATTGTGTTTGGCAACTTCAATATTCATGTTGACAAAGAGACTAACTCCAAGGCCATTGAATGTATTAATCTTTTGAGCTCTATGGACTTTGTCCAACATGTTACTGGGCCCACCCATAACCGCAACCATACTATGGGCCTGGTTATTACCAAGGGGCTTTTTACTGGGCCCACCCATAACCGCGGCCATACTCTGGACCTGGTTATTACCAAGGGGCTTTCTACTGACATATCCTCTATTGTTGATGTTGCTTTATCTGATCACCACTGTGTGTTTTACTACCTTGTTGCCCATAGCACAGGGTAATACTGAACGCATTAAGAAACGCTATCTTACCTCTGAAGAGCGGAAGTGGAGAAAGTCAAAGTTTTAGGTACATTATAATATTCTGAAAGATAAAACTTGGCATATATAACAAGGCAAGTCAGTTAAGAACCGATTATTATTTACAATGACGGCCTACCCCAGCTAAACCTGGACGAAGAGGCCGGGCCAATTGTGCGCCGCCCTATGGGACTCCAAATCACTGCCAGATGTGATACAGTCTGGATTCGAACCAGGGACTGTAGTGACATGTCTTGCACTGAGATGCAGTGCCTTAGACCGCGGCGCCACTCGGGAACCCGATAAATGCTAGATGGGTTCATTTTACTAACTTGATCACTATTAATCAGATTAGATTGAGAGCGCTCTTCTCGGCCATTGATGGCCTGATTAAATCCTACCCAGGCAAACCTACAGTATGTGAACTTTGCTCCACATCTAAATGTGATTTGATTGTGGCATATTTCAGCGATAAGATAACCAACATTATGCTGGGTATCAGTCAAGCAAGACCTGATGGGAAGTTTGATATGTGCCCTGGCTTACCACGTAAAGACACTAAATATGTATTTTCCCTGGTTGACACAGACATGCTCAGGAAAGTGAAATCACAACTTAAGCCTTCTAACTAAGGGGCGGCAGGTAGCCTAGTGGTCGTTCTATACCTGAGCAAAGCAGTAAACCCACTGTTCCCTGGGCGCCGAAGCTGTTGATTAAGGCAGCCCCCGACACCTCTCTGATTCATTTCAGTTGAAGACATTCAGTTGTACAACTGACTAGGTATCCCCCTTTCCCTACCTGCCTTCTCGATCCTATCCCCACCACCTTCCCCAAACCAGTTTTTAATTGCATATCTTAAGAAGTGCAAGCTATTGTTAATCACTCCCTGTTCACAGGCACTTTCCCCACTGCACTAAAAACTGTTATGGTGAAACCCCTTCTGAAGAAAAGGAATCTAGATTCTTCAGCTCTTAACAATTTTCTGACAATCTCCAACCTTCCATTCTTAAGCAAAATTCTGGTCAATTTGGTTTTCAAACAGCTAAATTACACTATATATACACACAAAAGTATGTGGACACTCCTTAAAAATTAGTGGCACCGTCATAGGATGCCTCCTGTCCAACCAGTCAGTTCGTACAAATGTATGCCCAGCTAGAGCTGCCCCGGTCCACTGTAAGTGCTGTTATTGTGAAGTGAAAACGTCTAGGAGCAATAACTGCTCAGCCGCAAAGTAGTAAGCCACACAAGCTCACAGAATGGCACCGCCGAGTGTTGAAGCACGCTGCGGCGTGTAAAAACCGTCTGTCCTCAGTTACTACTGAGTTCCAAACTGCTTCTGGAAGCAACGTCAGCACAAGAACTGTTCGTCTGGAGCTTCATGAAATGGGTTTCATTGGCCGAATAGCTGCACACAAGCCTAAGGTCACCATATGCAGTTCCAAGCGTCGGATTCTGGAGCAGTGGAAACAGGTTCTCTGGAGTGATGAATCACTCTTCACCAGTCCGACGGACAAATCTGGGTTTGGCGGATGCCAGGAGAACACTACCTGCCCGAATGCATAGTGCCAACTGTAAAGTTTGGTGGAGGAGGAATAATGGTCTGGGGCTGTTTTTCATGGTTCAGGCCCCTTAGGTGGAGTGAAGGGAGATCTTAATGCTACAGCATATACTGACATTCTAGATGATTCTGTGCTTCCAACTTTATGGCAACAGTTTGGGGAAGGGCCTTTCCGGTTTCAGCATCACAATGCCCCCGTTCACAAAGCAATTATTTGTTGAGATCAGTGTGGAAGAACTTGATTTGTTTTGAGGCCGACCTGTTTAGCAAAAATATTTACATTAAATTTTGTTTATATTTTTTGCCTGTTTTCATTTGATTTTGGCATTAATACATGTCACATATCAGTTTGCAAACAATGTAAAAAAATATATATATATTTTTTAATTAAGCCTCATACAAACATGGTCTCTTTTTTTAGTTTTCTTCATTTCTCCAAAATGCAGGCATTTCAGCCTAGCTCAGTGCTTTCTGTGGTGGTGGTGGGGCAGCCAGCATAGAGGTTGGTAATGTACTCTAGCTGAGCTGTGATTGGCTCAGTGTTCTGTCACTAATGGGGATACTATATCACCGCAAATCTACGGGGAGAGCTCGAAAATTCAAGCCCCTTGGGTGCTGCCATAGAGTTACATTAGAAGTGCCCATCCAAGAAGGCTCAAGGTCATTGGCCACATATAAAAATACGTTAAATCACGTTATATCTACCATAGATTTGATTGGACTGTTCATGTCAGCATCATACTTTCAAAATCTTAGCTAGGAAGCTAGACAAGCAGTCATCAACATGAATCACGTTGACAATCTGGCAAGTCCTTTTCAATCCATGTCATTTGAAGAAAAATTATAGATACAAACGTATTTTTGCTCATTGGCCATTGGACAAAAACATTAAACAACAAGTTGGAAATCGCAAATTCAACAATGAGTGGTTTGGAGGGAATCAGTGGCTAACTGCAAGCGTTGCAAAGCAATCACTAGCCTGCTATTCAGTTGAGTGCGTGTGTGGTCCAAGTCTGGGTTTTAAGTCTCTTTTCCAAGCTTAAAAGGTTGAATAAATTGGCCATGCTCTCAATCCAGCATGACTTCTGCCGCGTTCGAAACAACTGGAAACTGAAAAAAACGAGCTCCGATCAGGAAAATAAGTTTTGAAAGGTCATCTAACTCGGAATTCCAAGTCAGAAACTTGAACTTGTTTCTAGAGCTCCGACCTGAAGATCCCTGATGTCATGATTCAACCTTACTTTTTTTCCAGAGTTCCCAGTGGTCTTGAAAGCACCATCAATCCAGAGAATGACAGACTTTGATAACAAAGCTTGATGACAGAATTTGCCCACGAAGGACTGCTGCGCCACCTTCCTGTTCAAGTGAGCACAGCACAACAAGGTGAGTCCAAAAATGTATTGTATGCTGCTGCATAAATGATGTAATATGCCAGGGAGATATATATACTGTAGCTAAGAAAGTAATACTACGTGTATGTTGTGTAGTAAGCAGTTAGTAGCCCATGTGCCTCACCCTAATAATTTGGTCCCTTTCCTCCTCCTAATTTAGCCTACTGTTCTGACTTGGTGGTGCACGTGTAGTGGTTGACACTTCTGCGGCCCTCTGGTGTCCCCTGTGGCAGTGATGATTCATTGATCCATGCCAGACCCTCAGGCCTTGCCAGGCATCTGGCTTATTACTGCATTATAAACTCAAGTGACGGTTACTGAATAAAAAAGGGGGTTAATTATTCCACAATATAAAATACTTTTTTCAGTCTTTCCATGTCTGACGCTGAGAGTGGACGTTATGGTTTAATAAGACACCGCATGCACTCCTAGATTGTAACACTTCTTATGAACACTAGATGGCAGTGTTGTCTCAATGACAGACAACTTGCTGCAATGTATCGCATCTGTCTGCTTGGACCAGATGACCCGCCTTCTTGTTTTGCACTGATCTGAAAGAGGTCCAAGGTTGGGTAGGTTAATCCGTTAGTTACCTGTCCAAAATTGTAATCAGTAACGTAACTTTTGGATTACCCAAAAGTCAGTAACGTAATTATTACTATGTTACTTTGGGATTACTTTCACTTTAAGAGGCATTAGAAGAAGACAAAAATGAATATGACCAATTGAACGACATCTATTGCAAGATAAATCGACGTTAGAGTAGACATAGCTGGCTATTAATCAGGCCCTGGATACGCACTATACAGCTGTTGCAAGAGCTCATTTTTCACTGGCTGTACACTGGTCGCGAAACAATGATTGATATGCAGTTTATTGGGTTAAAATACACATATACATTTGCGAACAGCCATCCACAAGGCACAAAAAAACTCAATGAGAAAGCAGCAGTGGGATTCACATCAACGCGCTATTTAGGTGTCATAATATGTGATATCCGTATCGCCCATAGACTACACCACTGCTGTCCTCGTTGCCTCTAAGCGTTCATTCAAATTGGATGCCAACAGCAGTCAACCCCTTGGAAGGCAGCTTGGACTGTAGCCTATAAAAGCTATTTTCCCGCGATCCATCAAACGCATTTGGTGTGTCATCATAGTGCTCTCTGACTTGTGGTCAGACTCACTCAGGCGGAACAAACTTACATGTGCGCCTTTTTTCAATGCTGATTTGAATGTCATTAGCTAGGTTTACATCCAATAATAATATGTGCATTTTCCCACCAGAGATGTTTCCATCAAAATTACTTATTGCGGATAAAAGTCTGTGCGTGAAGACATCGTGCACATTTTCAACTCTACTGGTGGTTGTGTCACTAAAACTGTTGCGTTATATAGCACATCTGCCCACTCTGGTCTTGGCAAGTGCGCTGCCGCCAACAGCTCAACAGTTCGCAGGTAGGCAAACTACAGACTATTGTGTATAAGCGATATTATTTGTATTTGTCAAACGGCAGCCAAGCATCGATCATCATGTCACAAGAATAAGACCCTCGATATTTATTGAAAGGGGCATCGAGCTCTTCACGTGCACTTTCACCACCCTGTGAAGTTCATAATTTATGTATTCTGTAGCCTAATAAACTGAATGCTTTTATAAATCGTAGTGGAAGAACCACACAACATAATATATCATCGCATCGACTACAAGTGTACTTCGATATAATGGTTATAATATCAATATTTGCGGTTAAAGGCGTTTCCACCCCAATTTCTTGCATAATTAATTTTACCGACACAAAAAGATCCCACCACGTCGAATGAACAAATTGTCAGCATTTACAATATTGTACCGCATATCCTGTTTCCGTCAGCCCGGTCGTGACTTTGTTCATGCGTCAGGTAATTCATCTGCATGAAATGGTTGGTTGGAAACCTGGTTATTGAGAAAGTCACCTTGCTTCTACATCTGCATTGCTTGCTGTTTGGAGTTTTAGGCTGGGTTTCTGTATAGCACTTTGTGACATCGGCTGATGTAAAAAGGGCATTATAAATACATTTGATTGAAAACAGAAAGTTGTCAAATATTTTTTGCAGCAAACATCCTTTCTGAATTTTAAAGTAATACTTTGGTGTAATCATCTACTTTTTCAAAAATGTCTGTAATCTGATTACAAAATGTTTGCTGGTAAGGTAACTGATTAGTTCGTTTTTTTGTTGTAATCCGTTACATGTAATAGATTACATGTAATCCTTTACTCCTCAACCCTGAAGAGGTCCAACATTCTGTGTTACCTCCGTTTTCAGATCAGTGCATAAATAGGAGACGATAAAACAGCAGCTACTTTAGTAAACTATTGACATGCAAGCCGCCCTGCAGGCCCAGCTCTCTAGTGTTGATCACAGCAGAGACATATCAGCAAACCATTGCTAGCGGTCATCAGCTAACCTTTAGCTCGGAAAGCTCTCGCCAGTTCAAACAACGTGACTCAAACCAGAGCATAACGGACCTATTTCTCTCCATATCCCCGGATTCCTACCGCAAACTCTAAACATTTTCATCTGGATCTTCGCAACTAGCTAACCGCAATCCCGGGTGACCACTCCTGGCTAGCGTTTCCATCCCGGAGCAAGCACCAATTAACCTGAAGCTAGCCCGGCCAGGGCTCCTGTGCTACCACCGAAGCCCACTCCTGGGCTACAATATCTGGACCCCTTCTACTGCCGGTACGGGGCACGGAACCCCGCCGATCCTCTAACACTGGAATACCGACATAATCTGCCCGAGGATTCCAACAGGCCCCTCAGGCGTGACGCCCGCTGAAGGCACATTCTGCTAACCTGCTAGGCCTGCTAGCTAGCTAGAGCTACTTGGAACCCTACTAATTCCACGACTGGTCTATCGACATCACCGTACGAAGAGGCAAAAACAGACTTACCCCCATCTGCTAACTGCTAACATTAGCTTGCCTGCACCGGTCTGCTAACTACTAGCCCCTGCTAACTGCTTGCTTGCTAACCCGGTATGCTAACTGCTAGCTTGCCAGCCCCGGTCTGCTAACTGCTATCTTGTTTTGCCCCGGCCTACTAACTGTTAGCTTGTTAGCATCGGCGTGCTAACTGTCTGAATCGCCGTGTTCCCAGTCAGCCCAACCACTCACTGGACCCATATGTTCACTTAGCTACGCATGCCTCTCTCTAATATCAATATGCCTCGTCCATTACTGTCCTGGTTAGTGATTACTGTCTTATTTCACTGTAGAGCCTCTAGCCCTGCTCAATATGCCTTAACCGACCATGTTGTTCCACCTCCTACATATGCGATGACATCACCTGGTTTAAACGTCTCGAGACTATATCTCTCTCATCATTACTCAATGCCTAGGTTTACCTCCAATGTACTCACATCCTACCTTACCTTTGTCTGTACACTATGCCTTGAATCTATGCTATCGTGCCCAGAAACCTGCTCCTTTTACTCTCTGTTCCGAACGTGCTAGACGGACAGTTCGTATAGCATTTAGCCGTATCCTTATCCTACTTCTCCTCTGTTCCTCTGGTGATGTAGAGGTTAATCCAGGTCCTGCAGTGCCTTGCTCCACTCCCCAGGTGCTCTCATTTGTTGACTTTTGTAACCGTAAAAGCCTTGGTTTCATGCATGTTAACATTAGAAGCCTACTCCCTAAATTTGTTTTACTCACTGCCTTAGCACACTCTGCCAACCCGGATGTCTTAGCCGTGTCTGAATCCTGGTTTAGGAAAACCCCCAAAAACCCTGAAATCTCCATTGCTAACTATAACATTTTCCGCCAAGATAGAACTGCCAAAGGGGGCGGTGTTGCAATCTACTGCAAAGATAGCCTGCAGAGTTCTGTATTACTATCCAAGTCTGTACCCAAACAATTCAAGCTTCTACTTCTAAAAATCCACCTCTCCAGAAACAAGTCTCTCACTGTTGCCGCTTGTTATAGACCTCCCTCTGCCCCCAGCTGTGCCCTCGATACCATATGTGAATTGATTGCCCCCCATCTATCTTCTGAGCTCGTGCTACTAGGTGACCTAAACTGGGACATGCTTAACACCCCGGCCATCCTACAATCTAAGCTTGATGCCCTCAATCTCACACAAATTATCAATGAACCTACCAGGTACAACTCCAAATCCGTAAACACGGGCACCCTCATAGATGTCATCTTAACTAACTCGCCCTCCAAATACACCTCTGCTGTTTTCAATCAAGATCTCAGCGATCACTGCCTCATTGCCTGCATCCGTAATGGATCTGCGACCAAACCATCACCCCTCATCACTGTCAAACACTCCCTAAAACACTTCTGCAAGCTGGCCTTTCTAATCGACCTGGCCGGGGTATACTGGAATGACATTGACCTCATCCCGTCAGTAGATGATGCCTGGTTATTCTTTAAAAGTGCCTTCCTCACCATCTTAAATAAGCATGCCCCATTCAAAAAAAATTGAAAGGGAATAGATATAGTCCTTGGTTCACTCCAGGCCTGTCTGCCCTTGACCAGCACAAAAACATCTTGTGGCGTTCTGCATTAGCATCGAATGGCCCCCGTGATATGCAACTTTTCAGGGAAGTTAGGAACAAATATACACAGGCAGTTAAGAAAGCTAAGGCTAGCTTTTTCAAACAGAAATTTGCATCCTGTAGTACTAACTCAAAAGTTCTGGGACACTGTAAAGTCCATGGAGAATAAGAGCGCCTCCTCCCAGCTGCCCACTGCACTGAGGCTAGGAAACACTGTCACCACCGACAAATCCACTATAATTGAGAATTTCAATAAGCATTTCTCTACGGCTGGCCATGCTTTCCACCTGGCTACCCCTACCTTGGTCAACTGCCCGGCACCCTCCACAGCAACCCGCCAAAGCCCCCACTATTTCTCCTTCACCCAAATCCAGATAGCTGATGATCTGAAAGAGCTGCAAAATCTGGACCCCTACAAATCAGCCGGGCTAGACAATCTGGACCCTCTCTTTCTAAAATGATCTGCCTTAATTGTTGCAACCCCTATTACTAGCCTGTTCAACCCCTCGTATCGTCTGAGATTCCCAAAGAATGGAAAGCTGCCGCGGTCATCCCCCTCTTCAAAGGGGGTGACACTCTAGACCCAAACTGCTACAGACCTATATCTATCCTACCCTGTCTTTCTAAGGTCTTCGAAAGCGAAATTAACAAACAGATTACCGACCATTTAGAATCCCACCGTACCGTCTTCGCTATGCAATCTGGTTTCAGAGCTGGTCATGGGTGCACCTCAGCCACGCTCAAGGTCCTAAACGACATCATAACCGCCATTGATAAGAGACATTACTGTGCAGCCGTATTCATCGATCTGGCCAAGGCTTTTGACTCTGTCAATCACCACATTCTTATTGGCAGACTCGACAGCCTTGGTTTCTCAAATGATTGCCTCGCCTGGTTCACCAACTACTCTTCTCTGATAGAGTTCAGTGTGTCAAATCGGAGGGCCTGTTGTCCGGACCTCTGGCAGTCTCTATGGGGGTGCCACAGGGTTCAATCCTTGGGCCGACTCTCTTCTCTGTATACATCAATGATGTTTCTCTTGCTGCTGGTGATTCTCTGATACACCTCTACGCAGATGACACCATTCTGTATACTTCTAGCCCCTCTTTTGACACTGCGTTAACTAACCTCCAGACGAGCTTCAATGCCATACAACTCTCCTTCCGTGGCCTCCAACTGCTCTTAAACACAAGTAAAACTAAATGCCTGCTATTCAACCGATCGCTGCCCGCACCTGCTCGCCCGTCCAGCATCACTACTCTGGACGGTTCTGACTTAGAATATGTGGACAACTACAAATACCTAGGTGTCTGGTTAGATTGTAAATTCTCCTTCCAGACTCACATTAAGCATCTCCAATCCAAAATTAAATCTAGAATTAAATCTAGAAATCCTATATCGCAACAAAGCATCCTTCACTCATGCTGCCAAATATACCCTCGTAAAACTGACCATCCTACCGATCCTCGACTTCGGTAATGTCATCTATAACATAGCCTCCAACACTCTACTCAACAAACTGGATGCAGTTTATCACAGTGCCATCCGTTTTGTCACCAAAGCCCCATACACTACCCACCATTGCGACCTCTACGCTCTCGTTGGTTGGCCCTCGCTTCATACTCGTCGCCAAACCCACTGGCTAAAGGTTATCTACAAGTCTCTGCTAGGTAAAGCCGCGCCTTATCTCAGCTCACTGGTCACCATAGCAGCACCCACTCGTAGCACGCGCTCCAGCAGGTATATCTCACTGGTCACCCCCAAAGCCAATTCCTCCTTTGGTCGTCTTTCCTTCCAGTTCTCTGCTGCCAATGACTGGAATGAACTGCAAGAATCTCTGAAGCTGGAGACTCATATCTCCCTCACTAGCTTGAAGCACCAGCTGTCAGAGCAGCTCACAGATCACTGCACCTGTACATAGCTCATCTGTAAACAGCCCATCCAACTACCTCATCCCCATACTTTATTTATCTTTCTCCTTTGCACCCCAGTATCTCTACTTGCACATTCATCTTCTGCACATCTACCATTCCAGTGTTTAATAGCTATATTGTAATTACTTCACCACCATGGCCTATTTATTACATTAACTCCCTTATCTTACCTCATTTTCACTCACTATATATAGACTTTTTGTTTTCTTTGTTCTACTGTATTATTGACTGTATGTTTTGTTTATTCCATGTGTAACTCTGTGTTGTTGTATATGTCGAATTGCTATGCTTTATCTTGGCCAGGTCGCAGTTGCAAATGAGAACTTGTTCTCAACTAGCCTACCTGGTTAAATAAACGTGAAATAAAAACATAAAAAATGGAGGACTGTGAACAGTAGAAATCTGGCGTCAGGAAACTCCCACTACTCACAACTAATTTAAATTCCCTCTCTCCACTCCTAATATGGCTCTTCTTATCATCTTCCTCTCTCCACTCCTAATCTGTCTCTTCTTTTCAACTCATCTATCTCCTTCAGAAAGAGCAAGGAGAGACGATGTAAGGACTGTCCCTAGTGTCCTTATACACAAGTACAAACAGTGTAACATTTTCAGTGACATAAACGGGCAAACTAACTCCACAACCTATTTACCTCGAGATTTCTTTAGGTGAAATTCAAAACAAGTTAGTCAGCTTGTTTTCCCAATTTGTAAAGTTGAGTAAAATGATGCTATGCAAAATTTAGATGTCTTGAATACAACTACTCCACCATGTGATGATGTCATCGATAACCGAACGCGCATGCATGCCACATGGAATGTTCTCTATGCACCACGCTTGTTTATGTTGCAAACATAAAAAACGCGTAAAGCACCGGGCATTCAACATGACAGCTCGTCAAATCGCTCGTCAAATCGGCCATTTATACGTTTTATGCTTTCGGGTATATAAAGTGGACTGTCGAAGCTTATTTCTAATATCCACACCTTTATTTTGACCTCCATAACGTTCCGAGTCGCCTGAAGCATTGTGGGTACTATGATTTGTAAACGAGAGTCTGTTCGGCTGCATAGAAAACCCGGCAGGATCTACTGTTTGAATTTGAATCATTTGGACAGGCAAGGGAGTAGCGACCACCGGGAGACCAGGAGCCTGGCCGCTTGCTAAAATAGCCGCTGGTTATACTGTCCCCTCAGTAAAACATTGCCACTCCTACTAACACGTAATTAACTTTTATTTTGATTGCATAATTTAAATGCTAAATACAAAAATGTACTTGTGCAGACATGCAATAAATAAAGGTAAAGTAAATATATCGACCTATAGTTAGCCACGCTAGCTATCTTAGCTGTGTAGCATGCAAATACATTTAAGCTACAAAACCCGCTAGGCGAATCTTTTTGGTTAACATATGCTTACTGCCAGACTGGTTGATAGAGGTAAAATTGATGTTCCAATCCCAGATTGCCCCTTTAAGACCTTTTTACTTTTAATTATGACAAATATGATATGATAACAGAGCTGCAGAAGAAGGAGAAGTGGAGTGTCAGTTCAAAGTTCAAATAAATGCATTAAATGAGCCTGACTTCTGTGTTTCTTCATGATGATGAAATAACCGCGTTACCGTTTGGCTATAGATAAACCCGGCCAGTAGATGGCGATAGTGTTGGTTTTAGTGACAGGCCATTGGTTCCCGGTCTCCAGCTGGATACTATAGAGCAGCGTTTCACAAACTCGGTCCTGGGGACCCCAAGGCGTTCTGGTTATTTGAATCAGCTGTGTAGTGCTAGGGGGGAAAACAAAACGTTTTCCGACCCATATGTGGTATCAGGCTGGGTAGAGAAGAATCTGGGTACCCTTAACTCAGTCAAAGTATCCAGAAGTGTAGTGTTGATTATCTGTGTGTCCTCCACCCAGAGGGAGTGGGCACTTCGCATTACGTGCCTCGGGACCAGATCTCTATCTTGTTTTGCTCTTCGGAGCAGAGCGCCACTGGAAGGAGTGATTACTGGTGTGGCATTGAGTGTTGAAGTGGAACAAATTATGATGAGGATCCCCAATGTCAGTGATGCCCGCCGTTTTTCTGACGGGACGCAGACCCGGTGGTAAGCACGAGTTCCTTTTGAATTTTGATGCAGAGCTTTTGCTTGATAAAGTCATGCTAAGATATGCCTGTTATCCAGTAAGAGCTTTTGTTCCGAATCCATTACAGTGTTTCAGATACCAAGCTCATGGTCATGTTGCAGCAGTGTGTAGGAGGGAGATTCCGAGATGTGAGAAGTGTGCAGGAGGGCATGGGACAAAGGAGTGTGTAGTTTTGGTGCGAAAAGCTGTGTGTGTCAATTGTTAGGGTGTCCAATGTTGCAGGGGATCAAAAATGTCTGGTGAGAGAGACGAAACAGTTTGAGATTGCCTGTGTTCGGGCAGTGCAGAAAGTGTCATATGCTGAGGCAATGAGGAAAGTAGAGGATGCTGGGAAAAGGGTGAGGGAGCCTGAGAGTGTCCCTGTGAGTAGTAGGCCTGTACAGAGTGACCTGAACAGTTTGTGCTTTAGTATGGTTGGCTTCTTGGCGTTTATTGCTATGGTCATTAACTCTACAGCGCGGATGGAACGTAAATCCCAGAAGATTTATTTGGTAGTTGTTCTGTGTCAGAGGTTTTACTGCAGAAAAACTACAGTGGATTTTTAGAGGGTTCCATCCTCCCAGGCCGACAACCTGGTGTAGAATCTGTTAGGGCCAAAGTAGTGGGAAGGGATGGGTTTGTTAGGGATAGTGGCGTACATATAGGGTTAGATGTTGGGTCAATTTATTTTTTCCATTCCCCTTTTCCTTTTTGTGAACAAAATGTGCAATTCACAGTCCGACCTGTGAAAGGCAGCAATAGGCAACAAAACATCTAGTCTTGGGGAAAACCACACGATGAAGAAGAAGAAGAAGAAGAAGGCAATTGGCCAAGGGGCCAATGGTCCAACTCCTTGACATCCATGCATTACATCTGAAATGTCCAAACAACAGTTTTTCCATGAGTATCTTACTGACCTTTTTGTAGCGGCTGCTGGACAGATCTCTGTGCCACTGGAGAAAACCATAAAAGAATCGTAAGATGAACTCACTGTTCCAAGGAGAACAAACCTCCCAAAAACTGTTGTATTGGATTTGGTTTTCAAACCGTAGATAAAGTTACACAGGGCAGGTTTGTATCGACTATAGTTACTGTTACAAAAAGCTAGTTTATGTTGTTATGAAAATTATAATCTGTCGACTGTGTGTCAATAGGCCTAGAAAAATGGCTTTTTCTTTGTAACTCTGCCTAGAAAGCCAGCATCCCGGAGTAGCCTCTTCACTGTTGACGTTGAGACTGGTGTTTTGCTGGGTACTATTTAATGAAGCTGCCAGTTGAGGACTTGTGAGGTGTGTCTTTCTCAAACTGGACACTCTAATGTACTTGTCCTCTTGCTCAGTTGTGCACCGGGGCCTCCCACTCCTCTTTCTATTCTGGTTAGAGCCAGTTTGCGCTGTTCTGTGGAGGGAGTAGTACACAGAGTTGTACGAGATCTTCAGTTTCTTGGCAATTTCTCGCATGGAATAGCCTTAATTTCTCAGAACAAGAATAGACTGACAAGTTTCAGAAGAAAGGTCTTTGTTTCTGGTCATTTTGAGCCTGTAATCGAACCCACAAATGCTGATGCTCCAGATACTCAACTAGTCTAAAGAAGACTAGTTTTATTGCTTCTTTAATTAGCACAACAGTTTTCACCTGTGTGATATAATTACAAAAGGGTTTTCTAATAATCAATTAGCCTTTTAAAATGATAAACTTGGATTAGCTAATACAACGTGCCATTGGAACACAGGAGTGATGGTTTCTGATAATGGGCCTCTGTACGCCTATGTAGATATTTCATAACAAATCTGCCGTTTCCAGCTACAATAGTCATTTACAACATTAACAATGTCTACACTGTATTTCTGATAAATATTATGTTATTTTAATGGACAAAAAATGTCATTTTCTTTCAAAAACAAGGACATTTCTAAGTGACCCCAAACTTTTGAACTGTAGTGTATATATATATCAGTGCAATGAATGTGGTGAATGCTTCAAGTCTAAGGTAAAACTGACGACGCATATGATTGTTACTGCAGGGAAGAGGACATCAATGCAATGAATGTGGGAAATGCTTCTACCCTAAGTCAATCCTAACCGATCCTATTATGAACCACACAAGGGAGAAATCATACCAGTGCGCTGTGTTTTGAAAATGCAGTAGAGACCCAAGATTCTTAAAAAGGCACCAGTGTAGATCGTTTTTCCAGTGCAGCTATAGCGACAGAGGCTATTCTTTTGTTGATGCTTAAAAAATACACCTGATGAGAGATCACGAGAGGGAGTATATTGTTCACATTGGGAATAGCATGCAGTGAATGTGGGAAATTCTACAATGTTAAATCTAGGCTGACCCCACATTTGATGACCCACACAGGGGAGAAATCATACCAGAGTGCTGTGCGTAGAATGCGCAGTAGCTAAAATGGCAGTAGCTGGTTTGCACCTGAGCGAATTCAGCTAAACCTTTTCAAGACAACCATTGCGAAACAAGCTACTTTCATGCTGGATCTTTACAAAGATACTGTACATGAGGAAAGTTCTCCAGAGGAATAACACATGATAGTGACTGGCCTTGGAGTAAAATGTGTCAGTGTGAACATGGGGAAAAAAACATCACACTGCCACCTGGGTCTAATTCCTCACTCTGCATGTCATGTGACAGATTAGCGTCATAATATATTTACGCTATGTAGTATTTATATCTGGATTTGAACACGGCCTGTCGGGAAGACATACCGCTCACATCTCTGCTCTTCTTTGAACAAGATCTAATGAGGGGAATATCTAAAACATTGTAAAGATAGCATCCTGCCGTTTTCAAATAGAACAGTTAGTTATTTTGAAGCAAATTATTTGACAAAAGGCTTAAACATTAAACAGAATAAAACAAATAATTTGCAAGCGTGTGGGATTGTTGGATTTTGTCCTTCTGCAGGTGGAAATTTGTGACAAAACATCCACAGAAAAGTACTATTAAACTGAGTTCAAAACGCCAGTCTCTGTGTGGCTGTGCTGTGCTGTGGGATTCATCAAGATTCTCATTGAAGAAATAGGTTTTCCGACATTTTCGCAAGATGGTCAGGGACTCAGCTGTCCTGACAGTAGGCCTGAAGGTAGGGAGGGATGCAGCTGTCCTGAAGGTAGGCCTGAAGATAGGAAGGGACTCAGCTGTCCTGAAGGTAGGAAGGAACTCTGCTTTCCTTACGTTTGAGCATAGCCTGAAGGTAGGCCTGAAGATAGGAAGGGACTCAGCTGTCCTGACAGTAGGCCTGAAGTTGGGAAGGAACTCAGCTTTCCTTACGTTTGAGCATAGCCTGAAGGTAGGGAGGACTATTGGTGTGTTCAAGACAACTGAGAACTCGTAAAAAGATAAGCTCAGACTAGGAAAAAATCATGACGTCATACCACAATAAAGACAATTCTGACATTTTCGACTTGGAAATTCGAGGTCAAAGTTTCCCACTTGGAAAATATCAGAATCAACCAATAGAAAGTACTACGCAAACAACGTATACAATTTTTAATCAGAGATTCCAAGTTTCCGAGTTGTCTTAAACACTGCATTAGTGATCTACAGGTCAGAGAAGTTGGAGCTCTAGGATGATGACCAAGTTTCCAACTTGTAATTCCGAGTTGGATGACCATTCAAAAGATTTTTCCAGTTGGAGCTCGTTTTTTTTCAGTTTTCAGTTGTGATGAACAAACTGATGTCAGAAGTCGGAGATTTCCGAGTTCCCGAGTTGTCTTCAACACATCATAAAAGCCTATGCGGCATTCACGTGCTATGGGAGTTAAAGAGGTAATGCACCCCAAAACAACTAATTCCTATGATGAACAGTGTTAAACTGTTAAATAATACTAATATGTTAAAACAATATTTTCTGTTAACAAATGTTTAATTTTGTCGTTATAACAAGGCCGGTAGCGATGTGAAAATTGTTGTGGAAATGTGTAGCTCAAGTCGACAACAAAACCCACAATGAAATGCTCTCTCTCTCTGGGCTGGCTGGCAAACAATTTTCAAAGTCTATCTCACCTAGTTCAACATGCAGTTCCTCTCGGCCCAGAGCAAGTGCAGACTGTTGCTATGGCAACAACGGCCCTTTCCCACATTTCCCACAGACACACATGTAGTAGCGGCGCGTAGGTAAAATCACTGGGGAAACCAAGCCAAGGGGAAAAAATGCCATTTTACAACCTGTGTTGTGATAACTGTGTTGTTTGCTCTATAACCTGTTAGTTCATCCGCCTTGACACCGTAAGATATAGGCCTAAAGCAGAGACAATAAGAAGACACAGTGGCAGAATGAATTCAACCACACCTTTGTTTCATCACAAAACCGGAGAGCAACATCTGTCTCCTAAAGTCCACAAAGCATATGCATGTAGCAAACAGTTACATGACCTACACAGCTTGTACATTTTTTGGGACATTTTCGGACTACTAAACAAACACCAGAATGTTACGCAAGTCACAAAGAAAACAGGAGCTGCCTCAAATATTCCAGCACCATTTCAACTACAACATTCCAACATCATCAAATCACCTCTGTTTAATCTAACACAGTGACAACAAAAATATTCCCAAAGCAATTTAGTCCAATCAACCTAATCTAAATAGGATGTGGCTGTCCATAGTACTGTGTGTGTGTGTGTGTCTGTGTGTGTCTGTGTGTGCGTAAGTAGAAAAAAACATGTTGACTCACCCTACTTCTAGAGAAACGCCAATGCCATCCTCATCTCTTTCATGTTGCCGAAATGGTCTATCACTCTGTCATACAGTACACGCTATTAGTTGTTGTTGTCCAAGGCTACCTGGCTAAAATGCTTGCTTTCTAGCCTGACTTCCTCTCATGAGCAACGATTAGCCAACGAGTTAATATTAGCCTTCTACATCTAGCTACATATTGGACTTCCATCCTCTCAGGCCAGGGGTACAGCAATGTAGGAATTTATGGTTGTATCAGAATTACCGTCATAATCATTGACCAGTATGGAGAATTAAGTAAAACCACAAGTCCAAATCCCTATCTCCATCCATGGCTAATTTAGGAAAGGGACAATTTTAGCTAGCTAGCTAGACACCGGAGGACAACAACACAAAGACATGCAACATTTCACATTTGACTTTTGATATGATGTGATTGGTGTGAAGCCAAACCCAAGCTGGCTTCCCTTGATACTTTTTTTGGGGTGCGCCAGGACCATTCACCGTAGAGGTCACTTAGTTTAGCTCAACGCTGATTGGCTATTATTGTGTCATTTTATTTTTTTATCCATAGTGGCCAAATGCGCGCTGGCTTCCCTTACATTCAATGCTATGGGAGGCAACAATGTCATACTCTTTTTGACCAGACAGCATCAGATAGATGGGCTACACATACAGAGACAGAGGGGCGCTGTTTCGCTCACTTGTCTGCTTTCTCCGATGAGATACATTCAGCCTCTTGCGTATTGAAGGAAAATGATGAACCACAAAGAGATGAACAATAAAGTATTTTATCATTTGTATTATTTTTTATTTGTTAATTTTTTTGGAGAAGCTTGGCTTCCCTTGGCATCAATGAATACACGCCACTGTATACAGGGCACATTGCAACATGGTACTTGAAGGAGAAATTTAGTTGAATAATTTGGAGCACTGTTTAGATTGAATACATCTAAGCAAAATATATATGTTGTCATGACGATATAAACAGATGGATGTGTTCTAGACAGTATGCTCATACCATCTATTGGCTGATTTGGCGATCTGCTGTGCAGGTAATTGTTTTAAAAGCAGTATGAAATGTGATTAGTGTGTTATCCCCTATCTCCAGTGACGAGGATTATGTAGCTATGACGCTTTCCTACACAATTTCATGATTTAACAGATGGACCACTTAGAAGTTAAAATCAGGAGGAACATTTTTATTTTACTCACTGATAGAACATAGGCCGTTCACCAAATTGACAGGAGCTTCATGATTCTTTTGACTTTGTGTTCCTCTGCTCAGACTTGCTGTCGCCAGATCTTACAACGCCTGGAAAGGTATTTTATATATCAGCTAACCAAATCATATATTAAACCAATCTAGTGCCCGGTGGCACAGTCGATGATGTGGCTCGCAAACCATTGGTTGATGCATGCAATGTCTGAGTAGGGGAACACTATCATAATAAACGTAAATTATTTGCGTATAACTTCCTATTGGTTTATTCTGATGTTTCCCAAGTGGGAAACTCGAGACCATCTTTCTACAACAAGTTAGCAAGTGGGATCTTTCTGAGTTTACTAGTTCTGACTAGCACATGAAAGCACTAGACTGGATGACCCAAACGACTCTCCCTCCTCTCATGTTGCTCCCAACATAAGAGTCTGAATGATGTAAAGTTGATCTATACAATAGCATGGCTACCCTAGACTAGAATACTCACTGCAGCAATTCCCCCATTCACATCGATGGGGATGTCGTGGAGAAGGTTGAGAGCTTCAAGTTCCTTGGTGTCCACATCACCAAGGACCTTTCATGGTCTAAACACACCAACACAGTCGTGAGGAGTGCACGACATCACCTATTCCACCTCAGGAGACTGAAAATCTTTGTCATGGATCTTCAGATGCTCAAAAAGTTCTAAAGTTGCACCATCGAGAGCATCCTGACTGGTTGCATCATCGCTTCGTATGGCAACTGCTTGGCATCCGACTGCAAGGCGCAACAGAGGGTAGTGCGTACGGCCCAGTACATCACTGGGGCCGAGCTCCCTTCCATCCAGGACCTCTATACCAGGCGGTGTCAGAGGAAGGCCTTAAAAATGGTCAAGGACTCCAGCCACCCTAGTCATAGACTCTCTCTGCAAGCGGTATCAAGTCTGGGACCAAAAGGCTCCTTAACAGCTTCTATCCCCAAACCATAAGACTGCTGAAGAGTTAATCAAATGGCAACCAGGACTATCTGCATTTACCTCCTTATTTTATTACAATCTATTCTTGTTTTGTATCAGGAATCAAGGTAAGAACCAGATGCAGACTGTCGAAGTAACAATGTTTATTGTAGCAACAGGGGCAGGAACAGACCGGTCAAGGCAGGCAGGGGTTGACAATCCAGGGTAGAGCAAAGGTACAGGATGGCAGGCAGGCTCAGGGACAGGAAGAGAGGTAAGGCGGGCGGGTACAGGGTCGGAACAGGCAAAGGTCAAAAACCAGGAGGCTGAAAAAAGAGAGGCAGGGGAAAAAGACAGGAGCTGACAGGAAAACCACTGGTAAGCTTGAACAAACAGAGAACACAGGTATAAATACACAGGGGATAATTGGGAAGATGGGCGACACCTGGAGGGGGGTGGAGACAAGCACAGGTGAAACAGATCAGGGAGTGACAGTTTTGCACTGAGTCTCTTGCACTGGCTACATGTACACTCACTGGACTCTAACCACACACATGCTACAATGACACTAACACACACATTCCTTCCTTCACACATGCTACAATGACACTCTAACACACACATTCCTTCCTTCACACATGCTACAATGACACTCTAACACACACATTCCTTCCTTCACACATGCTACAATGACACTCTAACACACACATTCCTTCCTTCACACATGCTACAATGACACTCTAACACACACATTCCTTCCTTCACACATGCTACAATGACACTCTAACACACACATTCCTTCCTTCACACTCTTCAAACATGCTATTGCTACTCTCTGTTTATTTTCTATGCATAGTCACTTTACCCCTACCTACATATTACCTCAACTAACCCGTACCCCTGCACATTGACTTGGTACTGGTACCCCTTGTAAACTCAGCAAAAAAATAAACGTCCCTTTTTCAGGACCCTGTCTTTCAAAGATTATTTGTAAAAAAATAAAGGGTTTAAACACTGTTTCCCATGCTTCTTCAATGAACCATAAACAATTAATGAACATGCACCTGTGGAATGGTCGTTAAGACACTAACAGCTTACAGACGGTAGGCAATTAAGGTCACAGTTATGAAAACTTAGGACACTAAAGAGGCATTTCTACTGACTCTGAAAAACACCAAAAGAAAGATGCCCAGGGTCCCTGCTCATCTGCGTGAACATGCCTTAGGCATGCTGCAAGGAGGCATGAGGACTGCAGATGTGGCCAGGGCAATAAATTGCAAAGTCCGTACTGTGAGATGCCTAAGACAGCGCTACAGGGAGAGAGGACGGACAGCTGATCGTCCTCGCAGTGGCAGACCACGTGTAACAACACCTGTACATGATCGGTACATCCGAACATCACACCTGCGGGACAGGTACAGGATGGCAACAACAACTGCCCGAGTTACACCAGGAAGCCCTCCATCAATGCTCAGACTGTCCGCAATAGGCTGAAAGATGCTGGACTGAGGGCTTGTAGGCCTGTTGTAAGGCAGGTCCTCACCAGACATCACCGGCAACAACGTTGCCTATGGGCACAAACACACCGTCACTGTACCAGACAGGACAGGCAAAAAGTGCTCTTCACTGACGAGTCGCGGTTTTGTCTCACCAGGGGTGATGGTCGGATTCGCGTTTATCGTTGAAGGAATGAGCGTTACACCGATGTAACGGCAGCCTTCCCTCTCTCCACGAGAAGAGAGAGTGTAACAGGGATCGGACCAAGACGCAGCGTAGCTCGTGTTCAACATGTTTAATTAACAAGACGAATACTGTGAACACTTACAAATACTACAAAATAACAAACGTGGCAAACCGAAACAGCCCTATCTGGTGCAGAGAAAACACAGAGACAGGAAACAACCACCCAAAATCACCAACACAAAACAAGCCACCTATATATGATTCCCAATCAGAGACAACACAAAACATCTGCCTCTGATTGAGAACCATATTAGGCCAAACATAGAAACGGACAAACAAGACACACAACATAGAATGCCCACCCAGCTCACGTCCTGACCAACACTAAAACAAGCACAACACACAAGAACTATGGTCAGAACGTGACAACCGAGGCCTGTACACTGGAGCGGGATCGATTTGGAGGTGGAGGGTCTGTCATGGTATGGGGCGATGTGTCACAGCATCATCGGACTGAGCTTGTTGTCATTGTAGGCAATCTCAACGCTGTGCGTTACAGGGAAGACATCCTCCTCCCTCATGTGGTACCCTTCCTGCAGGCTCATCCTGACATGACCCTCCAGCATTACAAACCACCAGCCATACTGCTCGTTCTGTGCGTGATTTTATGCAAGATAGGAATGTCAGTGTTCTGCCATGGCTAACGAAGAGCCCGGATCTCAATCCCATTGAGCACGTCTGGGACCTGTCGGATCAGAGTGTGAGGGCTAGGGCCATTCCCCCCAGAAATGTCCGGGAACTTGCAGGTGCCTTGGTGGAAGAGTGGGGTAACATCTCACAGCAAGAACTGACAAATCTGGTGCAGTCCATGAGGAGGAGATGCACTGCAGTACTTAATGCAGCTGGTGGCCACACCAGATACTGACTGTTTCTTTTGATTTTGAACCCCCCTTTGTTCAGGGACACATTATTCCATTTATGTTTGTCACATGTCTGGAAGTTGTTCAGTTTATGTCTCAGTTGTTGAATCTTGTTATGTTCATACAAATACTTACACGTGTGAAGTTTGCTGAAAATAAACACAGTTGACAGTGAGAGGACGTTTGTTTTTTTGCTGAGTTTATATACATGCTACTCTTTTTCCTTTAGTTTATTTAGCAAATTGTACTTGATTACTTTTTAAGAAACTCTGCATTGTTGGTTAAGGGTCTATTTTGTTCAGTGAATGTGACAAATAACATTTGATGAGCAAACCAATTTGTAATTTGGTTGAACTACCCCTTCATGAATCTACAAATCTCCAATCCATTCCGTAAATATCAGATTCCATCGTTTACATTCAGCCATCGATATGCGCTTCAACCTACAGTGCAACCAACCGTGATTTTTACATTCTATTTATATTTTGGCTGTCATTGGTAAACAATGTTTATCTGCCTACCCAGTCTTTGAAGGGATTGGGCCGTTGAGCTATCAGTCACCTCCTTTCCTCCCATTTGGCCTCCATTGGTTGGCTGTTGTCTTTTCTCTTTCTCTCTGTCGCGGCGGTGTGTCGGAGCTGCTGTGTCCCCGATCTGGCACGTTCCTAGCCAAATTCTTAACGGTTTTACAATTGGATTCCCCTTTTACGAAATCTCCACAGTTCTAAACCCTGCCAAAATTAAAGCCAGTGCTCCTTAATTAGCGCCTATTTCTCCCCCACACAGTCTCAAAATTAGAACCCCCAAGAAGATGGCGGTGGGGTCGGCAGTTGCCCGGCTTGAGGGCCGAGAATTCGAATACCTGATGAAGAAGAGGTCGGCGACCATCGGACGGAACTCATCGCAGGGCTCGGTGGACGTCAGCATGGGCCACTCTAGCTTCATCTCTCGCCGGCACCTCGAAATTTTCACCGCGGGTGAAGATGGGACCGGTAGCGGGGAATTCTACCTCCGATGCCTCGGCAAAAACGGGGTATTTGTTGATGGGGTGTTCCAGAGACGAGGGGCTCCACCTCTGCAGCTCCCACGAATGTAAGATGGGGTAGTATTTTACATTTTATGTCGCGGTAGAACCGCTAAGGTAAAGGTGATGATAGTCTGACCTCGCGTTGTTATTGTTTTGTTCCCTGGCCGCCGCACGTGTTGTGACAAACACCCGGCGCCTGTCCACACAGCGAGCCGCTGGTAACGCTGGCTTTGTTTGCATAAAAGGGTTACGCGAAACGCAAACACATTTTTTTTTGTAATTTAACATTACTAAGCGTGCGTATCTAGGTACTGTAGTTGGCTAGTTATGTCTGTATACGTATTTCTTGCTATCAAAACGTGTTTACGGTGGAAAACGTATGTAGCTAAGGTTAGCTGTACTTGTGCAATGGGCCATGCTTTGGCGAAATGTCAGCTTGGTTTCTAGGCGGATGTGTTGCAATGTTTGCACAGCATAATGTACAAAGAAACTAGCCTGTCCCGTGTTTTGTTATTGTCAGTATGGGCTGTAAATCATGTTGAATTTATATTTTTTCAAAATGTTACCCGACGTTTCTGTTTACATTCTAGCAGACGCTCTTATCCAGAGGGACTTACAGTAGTGAGGGCATATTATTTGTCATACTTTTTCGTACTGGTCCCCCGTGGGAATCGAACCCACAACCCTGGCGTTGCAAGTGTCATGCTCTACCAACTGAGCAGGAAATGGCAATAGGGGTTTGGAAATACTGTAGTCTTGATTTGTACACAGTAATATTAAATCATAACAAATCAGATTCTTTTGAATATATGTTTTATTGTCATATACACTGGAAAGGTGCAATGAAATGTGGTGTTTTACTGGTCTGAAATAGTTCTATGTCACAGTCAGCTGGTCCCATAGCAGATGATATGGTCCAAGTATACCCCAATGATATGGTCCAAATATACCCCAATGTAATAGTAAGTAAGAACTGTTATGTAAGCTCCATTTATAAACCCTGTTAATAGGCTAACTCTTCTGGCCCTTATTAGAGTGCCTCTGCATGTTTTGATACCCATTCAACACTGCTGGCGTGTTGCAGTCAGAATGCAGATTTAAAAAAATATATATATATTTAACTAGAATAGTCAGTTAAGGAAAAAAAAATATTATTTACAATGACAGCCTACCCCAGCCAAACCCTCCCCTAACCCAGACAATGCTGGGCCAATTGTGTGCTGCCCTATGGGACTCCAGATCACAGCCAGTTGTGATACAGCCCAGGATCGAACCCGGGTCTGTAGTGACACCTCTAATACTGCGATGCGGTGCCTTAGACTGCTGCGCCACTCAGGATCCCAATTAAAGAGACATTCTCACTATTATTATTGAGTGTGTCTGGGTAGGTGTGGATGGCCTGCACTTAGCATGTTCAACTATTGTGTCCTTAGACTCTCTCCCTCGCTCTCTTTCGCTGTTCTCCAGGTGCTGTCTCCGGTTCCCCAGCACCAACATCAAGATCACGTTCACAGCCCTGTCCAGCGATAAGAAGGAGCGTAGGAACGTGTCGGAGTCACCGGTAAAGCCCGTCCAGCCCCAAATGGCGCCGCTGACCATCAACATTCCAGACAACATCGCCCACCTCATAAGCCCCCTGCCCTCACCCACCGGCACCATCAGGTGAGACTGAAGTGGAGTATGAGCCATGAAACAATCAGAGCATTGCAGATGGCAGGGTTACTCAAATCTGGATCTGGAAGCGAGTGCCGCTACTGATTTTCAAAAACAGCAAGTCTCCGAACCTCCAGGCTCAGATGTGAATACTCCTAGTAGAGCTGGGAGATATGGACAAAAATACATTTTGTGATAAATTGACTGAATTATCACAATAATGATAAATTGAACAATAAATTCATAAGATTAATATGTACCAGTAACTTCTGAAATATTGCCCTTAAAACTACTAATACAACTTTTGAATGTTGTAGCTATCAATTTTCCAGTTACCAATAGCCCATAGTAGCAGACTTATTTCATTTAAGACTTCACATTCTGGGGCCTCCCGGGTGGCGCAGTGGTCTAGGGCACTGCATCGCAGTGCTAACTGCGCCACCAGAGTCTGTGGGTTCGCCCCCAGGCTCTGTCGCAGCCGGCCGCGACCGGGAGGTCCGTGGGGCGACGCACAATTGGGCTAGCGTCGTCCGGGTTAGGGAGGGTTTGGCCGGTAGGGATTTCCTTGTCTCATCGCGCTCCAGCGACTCCTGTGGCGGGCCGGGCGCAGTGCACGCTAACCAAGGGGGCCAGGTGCACGGTGTTTCCTCCGACACATTGGTGCGGCTGGCTTCCGGGTTGGAGGCGCGCTGTGTTAAAGAAGCAGTGCGGCTTGGTTGGGTTGTGCCTCGGAGGACGCATGGCTTTCGACCTTCGTCTCTCCCGAGCCCGTACGGGAGTTGTAACGATGAGACAAGATAGTAATTACTAGCGATTGGATACCACGAAAATTGGGGAGAAAAGGGGATAACATTTTTTTTTAAAGACTTCACATTCTTTCAAAGGCTAATTATTGTTATTATCGATCAGTAAAATATCCATGGTAAATGGTCAGTATGGATACGTTTTGGGTTTATCGTCGCAGCTCTATCTCCTGGCATATGTACAAAACATATTAAGTGTACAAAACATATTAAGAACACCTTCCTAATATTGAGTTGCACTCCCCCCTTTTGCCCTCAGAATAGCCTCAATTGGTCGGGGCATGGACTCACCGAGGTGTCGAAAGCGTTCAACAGGAATGCTGGCCCATGTTGACTCCAATGCTTCCCACAGTTGTGTCAAGTTGGCTGGATGTCGTTTGGGTGATGGACCATTCTTGATACACACAGGAAACTGTTGAGCGTGAAAAACCCAGCAGTGTTGCAGTTCTTGACACAAACTGGTGCACCTGGTACCTACTACCATACCCTGTTCAAAGGCACTTCAATGTTTTGTCTTGCCCATTCACCCTCTAAATGGCACACATATACAATCCATGCCTCAAGGCTTAAAAATCATTCTTTAACCTGTCTCCTCCACTTCATCTACACTGATTTTGTTGTGGATTTAACAAGTGACATCAATAAGGGATCATAGCTTTCACCTGGTCAGTCTGTCATGGAAAGAGCAGGTGTTTTATACAGTGCCTTGGGTCTTCTTGGGCATGATGCTACAAGCTTGGCACCCCTGTATTTGGGGAGTTTCTCCCATTCTTCTCTGGAGATCCTCTCAAGCTCTGTCAGGTTGGATGGGGAGCGTCGCTGCACAGCTATTTTCAGGTCTCTCCAGAGATGTTAGTTCGGGTTTAAGTCCAGGCTCTTGCTGGGCCACTCAAGGACATTCAGAGACTTGTCCCGAAGCCACTCCTGCATTGTCTTGGCTGCGTGCTTAGAGTCATTGTCCTGTTGGAAGGTGAACCTTCGCCCCAGTCTGAGGTCCTGAGCACTCGGGCAGGTTTTCACCAAGGATCTCTCTGTCCTTTGCTCTGTTCATCTTTGCCTCGATCGTGACTAGTCTCTCAGTCCCTGCCTCTGAAAAACATCCCCACAGCATGATGCTGCCACCACCATGCTTCACCGTAGAGGTGCCAGATTTCCTCCAGACGTGACGCTTGGCATTCAGGCCAAAAGAGTTCAATCTTTGTTTCATCAGACCAGAGAATCTTGTTCCTCATGGTCTGAGAGTCTTTAGGTGCCTTTTGGCAAACTCAGTGGGCTGTCATGTGCATTTGAGGAGTGGCTTCTGTCTGGCCATTCGAACGTAAAGGCCTGATTGGTGGAGTGCTGCAGAGATGGTTGTCCTTCTGGAAGGTACTCTCCCATCTCCACAGAGGGACTCTCGAGCTCTGTCAGAGTGACCATCGGGTTCTTAGTCACCTCCCTGACCAAGCCCTTCTCCCTCGATTACTCAGTTTGGCCAGGCGGCCAGCTCTAGGAAGGGTCAAGGCTGGTTCAAAATTATTCCGTTTAAGAATGATGGAGGCTACTATGTTCTTGGGGACCTTCAATGCTGCAGAATTTTTTTTTTGTACCCTTCCTCAGGTCTGTGCCTCGACACAGTCCTGTCTCTGAGCTCTATGGGCAATTCCTTCGACCTCATTACTTGTTTTTTTCTCTGACATGCACTGTCAACTGTGGGACCTTCTATAGACCGGTGATTGCCTTTCTAAATCATGTCCAATCAATTGACTTTACCACAGGTGCACTCCAAGTTGTAGAAACATCTCAAGGAGCTCAATTTCGAGTCTCATACCAAAGGGTTTGAATACTTAGGTAAATAAGGTACTTTTGCTTTTTATTTTTGTTTGTAGATTGCTTAGGATTTATTTAATACCTTTTAGAATAAGGCTGTAACTTAACAAAATGTGGAAAAAGTGAAGGGGTCTGAATACTTTCCGAAGGCACTGCACCAGCAGAGGAAGTTTCAGACACTATGGTTATGGGTTAGGTGTCTTGGATGCTTATTGGATCTGAGATCTTTTCTGCCATCGCAGGATTCCCTTGTTCATCACCAAACCACAGTCTCTCCCACTCAGTCTCACCGTTAAATGGTTTCTCGCCCCAACAGTGCTGCCAACTCCTGTCCAAACTCCTGTCCGTCAAGTCCCAGAGGGGCGGGTCTGTCTGGCTATAGGATGGGCCGCGCACTGACCGCTGACCTCATCAATGAGAACTCCCAATCAGACGAAAAGGACGGCTCGGGAGGAGACAGCCCCAAGGTGAGACACCAGCATCCCAATAGTCCCAAAGTGGCTTCCTCTCCTCCACACTGATATGAAGAGGTCAGTCAAAGCATTATAATTGAAGTCAAATGAGAGACCTGTCCATCTCTTACAGAGCATTGTCAATGAAGGAAAGAAGATGAGAGGATTCCACTGTAGACTGTTGAGGTTTTGCCCCAGTGCTGGGATGAACCGGTGAACAAGTGAAGCGTTCAGAACGTTGAATATAGAAATGAGACTAATAGAGCTAAACAAATCCCTGTTTTGCCTAACAGTCCTATCAATTCTACCCAATTCGTTTCTATCTCCGTGTTCTGTAATGTGGCACCGTCCTGAACACACCCCTGACTCCATTGTCTTTAGAGGTAGAACCCAGGGTGATGGAAAAAAATATTGGTTTTGTTTTGGTTCTCTGGGATGGGTTACTCATTGAAGGAAAATGTAGACTTTGGAGTGACAAATCCCGGCGAACTATAACTCTACTTGTTTTCCAACTAACATGAAACTGAAAACAAGTTCTCACAAAACCGAACTCTTGAACCCTTTTAATGACCCAGATAAACACATGCAAGACATACACATCAATCGTAGCATAAATCTAATCAAATATCTGTAGCGTGAAATAAAATGCTTTCTCATTTGTTCTGTCCTCAGGATGACTCCAAGCCACCGTATTCCTATGCACAACTAATAGTCCAGGCTATCACCATGGCCCCCGACAAGCAGCTGACTCTGAATGGGATTTACACACACATCACTAAGAACTACCCGTACTACAGGACCGCAGACAAAGGCTGGCAGGTCGGTGAATCCACCCTGTATTTCATCCCGCTGTGGTATATTTCTCTTAGAATGAGACAAACTGACATCTACGTAAACTGCAATCTTCCTAAGTTATCCAGTCTCACGTTATCCATTACAACCTGTCTCTCTCATGGTTTTGAACTGAACTCTAGTTCTACAGTTATGTCTTTCTGTTCTAGAATCTCATCTATTGTTTCTCTCGCTCTCTCTTTCTGTCTATAATTCCATCCATTCTCACTATGTCTCTCTATTGTGTTGTAGAATCTCAATCCGCCATAACCTTCCCATTGTCATGAATACTCTGTCTACTGTGTTCTAGAACTCAATCCGTCACAACTTGTCTCTGAACCGCTACTTCATCAAAGTGGCTCGGTCTCAGGAGGAGCCGGGTAAGGGATCGTTCTGGAGGATCGACCCTTCATCAGAGGGCAAGCTGTGTGAACAGGCGTTCAGGAAGCGCAGGCCCAGGGGGGTGCCCTGCTTCAGGACCCCACTAGGCCCCCTCTCATCCAGGTAAAATAGTTCTCACTAGAAGTCACATGCTCCTATATTTCACTCTCATATATACTGAGGTTTGAAATGGCATGCAGTTCTCCAGCAGTATATTAACTCACCACTACCCCCTGTGGGCTCAGTTAGGCAGTGCAGGTAGAGAATTATTTCTCTGTCTGGGACACTGTGCTCTAAATTATTCAATGGACTCTGGGTAGGATGTTTCTTTTTGGCATGCAGAACACAAAGATGAACGTACACTCACATTTGCTAATCATTCTAATAGTCTTCCTGCTGTTGTCCCTTCAGGAGTGCCCCGGCCTCTCCTAGCCACACAGGGGGACTGTCGGCCCACTCCAGTGGTGTGCAGTCCCCGGAAAGCCTATCCAGGGAGGGTTCCCCTGTGCCCATGGACCCAGAGCCAGCCCGGGCCATAGCTCCCACCACAGCCACTGCCCTACAGCCCAAACTAGCAGTCATCCAGGAGGCCCAGTTCGCTCAGAATGCTCCTGGTGAGTTATGTTATGTTGGAGGTTGTTGTTTTAACTGTGTTAGTGGGTGGTTAACAACTCCACTTCCTGTCTGACCTCTGATACTTGTCTCTGATAGGCTCCCCTCTAAACAGCCAGCCGGTGCTGATCGCCGTGCAGCGACAGTTACCCCAGACTACCATGAAGCCTGTTACCTACACCATGGCAACGCCCGTCATGACAACAGCTGTAAGCTCCGCCCCCGTCATGCAGACGGTGCATGTACTCCAACAGATCCCGATGGTCACCATGGCTACTATTGGTGCTACACAGAACTCTGTCGTTACGGTAAAGACAGAACTGCAGGAGAATGGAGGGGGAGACCACAATGGGGTCAAAGGTGAGGAGACAAAGTTTGGCATATAGATTTACAGTCAAATGTACATTTTCTTTGCTGTACCAGTCCCTTTATAAATGAAAAACTGTAGTCATGTATCTCAGTGTTTGTCTCTCTTCAACCAGTCAAAGTGGAGCCGGTCCCAGCCGTCACTGCTTCCTCTATAGGCAGGGCCAATCGCATCATCCAGACCTCCCAGGCCACGCCCCTAACAACGGTTACCATCTTGCAGCAGGCCCCCCTGGGCCAGCATCGGCTTCCGATCAAGACCATCACACAGAACGGGACTCGCCTGATCCCAATTACTACTGCTGCTAACACAGGTGAGACACACTCAAGATGGCACCTAACACCCATGAAGCTTGTAAAAAAAAAAAAATGGCACATGATTGGAATGACTTGTCTAAAATTACCTGCCTTTTCACTCAGTAATGCTTGTTTATGTCAGGGTTGCCATGAATCCAGTAGTAAAACTCTCTCCTCTCAGCAGTGGTGAACCCCCTCCACCTGTTGGCAGCCCACGCCTCGGCCTCTGCATCGCTGCCAACCAAGAGGCGGAACGGGGAGCTGGCCGACCACTCCGAACCCAAGAGAGTCAAAATGGAAGAGGGGGGCGAGAGCATTATCCCCGCTGTAAACAACAACTCGCACACAAACAGAGACGAGGAGAATGGGGTTAGTGAAAAGGCCAGCGATGACTAGAGGTCCTGACCCCTCTCTTCAATGGGCCCCCTCTCTGTTCTCACCCCTCCCCCCGGCCTGACTCCCACTCTAAATCACGTTGATCATCTACTCAAAGGGAGGAAAGAGATACATAGCGTGTGACCAGTAAACAGACCACTCACCCAGTTAGTATAAAAATAGGAAAATAATTATTCAAAAAGAAGGCAAATTAAGTTGCTGAAGCGGTGACGCTGTTTTGGAGAGACTCAACCTTAAGAGAAGCACGGTAACCCTTCATATATAAGTTATTTAAAAAAATTGTTAACAAAATGAAAAAGGAACTCTAGACTACCAGAATCACCAAGGCTTCCACTGCTGATTGGTAGGTTCCCCTGTCAGTTTCTACCCAGGACACGCCCCCAATGGAGGGATGCAGCCAATGGCGTCATCCCGGCAGCATGATAGACAAGTTCTTAATATTTGGAAAGAAATGACTTCAACGACCGTTAACAGTAGTGTATTCCCTAAAGGGAAGTGTGTGTGGAACCATTCCCTGTATCTCTGGCAGCTAGCCTTCATGTCGACCTACCTAAAGCAGTCGTGAGTGAGTAGAGATGTCGTATTTTGATGTACACGTGTATCCTAGGATCGTCTTTGAGTGTACCACCCGTTTTCCAAGGCACAGACATGTTAGTAATAACCATACTAAAAGCTGTAAGAAGTGGGTTCGAAAAATATTTAAAGTCACCTGATATTGTGGAATCTTTGTTCAGTGAAATGAATGTAGTCTCCTTTTCCTTCAAGAAAACACTATCTATTGAGTGGATTGTTTTTTGTTTTTCTGTTGTCAAACCCAAAAGAAGTTTCCAAATCACTGTACATCTACAGATGTCATATTTTAACAAATATCCTATAAGAAAAAATATATTTCCATGCGTGTTTGACCGTATGCTTCATCAATGCTTGCATGTTACCGAATTTAGAGAATGTACATGAGCAGTTAACTGAATATGGAACTCAAGAAAATAAGACTGAATCTATGCTATACTGTATGATTCTGACCAGTAAAGCACTTACCCTCTTCATGTATTTTATTTACCTTTTTTATTCTGTTTTCCCTGTCATCAATGGCTGTGTTTACCTTTTTGTGTTGAATGTCGGCAGTCCCCTTGCTTGATTATTTTCTTCTGTTCTGGCTTTCCCCGAAGTCTCTTCAGATTGTATTTGGTTTCCACAAGGAAAAACAAGTGATATGTTTGTTCTGCTTCGGTGGGTAAATGCATCCTTTTTTTATTTTCTATATATATAAATTAATTTCAACCTCTGTCCTGTGTCCTACCGTTTTCTGTCGGTGTGTTTTTGACTCTCTCTGCTACTGGTAAAGGCGCATTCACACAGAGAAATAGACACTCTGTGTTTGTCGCCTTGTCAACAAACATTATTTTCAACCTGAGATGCCTTGAAGGTGCAAATGCCAGCCACGGTGAGATCAACCATCCTTTTGCAAGGCACACGGTTGACAGCAGTTGAAACCTCACCATGTATTGTAACGTTGGTGAATGTCTTATTTCCTCTAATGCAGCAGTCTTCTAAGGGCCCAAGGTACAATAGGTTCTGTAACACTGGAGAGAAACGACAGAGAAGCAGCTGCTCGGCAGATAGATGAGAGACTACTAGTTCCAGGGGAGTAGGGAGGACAGGGCTTGTTTCACCATGACTGCATTCCTAGTGTTTCTGTTGGTGTTCCAGGAAGTTACTGCAGGCCAGATGTGTGGGAGACCTAGGGAGAACACCTTCCGTTATGAAACCGCATCCTATTTACATTTGAGTTATTTAGCAGACAATCTTATCCAGAGCAACTTAGTGCGCTCATCTTAAGATGGCTATGTGGGACAACCACATATCACAGTCATAGTAAGTACATTTTTCTTCAAAGTAGCTACCAGCAAAGTCAGAGCAGCGTCGTCCAGGCTAGGGGATGGTTTGGCCAGTTTTTTTTTTTTTACTTAGCTCATCGCACTCTAGCAACTCCTTGTGGCAGGCCGGGCGCCTGCAGGCTGACTTTGGTCATCAGTTGAACGGTGTTTCCTCAGACACATTGGTGCAGCTGACTTCTGGATTAAGTGAGTGGGTGTTAAGCGTGGTTTGGCGTATCATTTTTCGGAGGACGCATGACTCGACCTTCGCCTCTCCCAAGCTGATTGGAGAGTTGCAGTGATGAGACAAGATCATAATTTTTAAATATATATATTATTTAACCTTTAACTAGGCAAGTCAGTTAAGAACAAATTCTTATTTATAATAACGGCCTACCAAAAGGCATCAAAACAACAATCAAAACAAACAAACATCACAAGAGACACCACAACACTACATAAAGACAGACCTAAGACCACAACATAACGTGGCAGCAACACATGACAACACAGCATGGTAGCAGCACAAAACAGGGTACTAACATTATTGGGCACAGACAACAGCACAAAGGGCAAGAAGGTAGAGACAAAAATACATCACACAAAGCAGCCACAACCGGCAGTAAGACTGTCCATGATTGAGTCTTTGAATGAAGAGATTAAGATAAAACTGTCCAGTTTGAGTGTTTGTTGCAGCTTGTTCCAGTCGCTAGCTGCAGCGAACTGAAAAGAGGAGCGACCCAGGGATGTGTGTGCTTTGGGGACCTTTAGCAGAATGTGACTGGCAGAACAGTTGTATGTGGAGGATGAGGGATGCAGTAGGTATCTCAGATAGGGGGGAGTGAGGCCTAAGACGGTTTTGTAAATCTTGTGACGGGTATACAGAGATGACCAGTTTACAGAGGAATATAGAGTGCAGTGATGTGTCCTGTAAGAAGTGTTAAAGAACATCTAGCCACTGGAAAGCACCCTTACCTGGCGATCTATAAATTCAGGGTTAGTTTGGCAGCTGGGGTGAAAGAGGAGCGATTACGATAGAGTAATCACAAAATTGGGGAGAAAAAAGGGGTCAAAATAACTAAATAACTGAATAAAAAAGTAGTGCCCTATATAGGGACTAGGGAGCCATTTTGGACGTAGTCATGAACTTCCCCCACGAGGATCCGTCATGTAATGGATACGAGAACCAACTGGACCACTTACACTATATATACAGTTGAAGACGGAAGTTTACATACACTTAGGTTGGAGTCATTAAAACTTGTTTTTCAACCACTCCACAAATTTCTTGTTAACAAACTAAAGTTTTGGCAAGTCAGGTTAGGACATCTACTTTGTGCATGACACAAGTAATTTTTCCAACAATTGTTTACAGACAGATAATATCACTTATAATTCACTGTATCACAATTCCAGTGGGTCAGAAGTTTACATACACTAAGTTGACTGTGCCTTTAAACATCTTGGAAAATTCCAGAAAATTATTTCATGGCTTTAGAAGTTCTGATGGGCTAATTGACATCATTTGAGTCAATTGGAGGTGTACCTGTGGATCTATTTCAAGGCGTACCTTCAAACTCAGTTCCTCTTTAATTGACATCATGAGAAAATCTAAAGAAATCAGCCAAGACCTCAGAAAGAAAATTGTAGACCTCCACAAGTCTGGTTTATCCTTGGGAGCAATTTCCAAACGCCTGAAGGTACCACGTTCATCTGTACAAACAATAGTACGCAAGTATAAACACCATGGGACCACGCAACCGTCATACCGCTCAGGAAGAAGACACGTTCTGTCTCCTAGAGATGAACGTACTTTGGTGCGAAAAATGCAAATCAATCCCAGAACAACAGCAAAGGACCTTGTGAAGATGCTGGAGGAAACAGGTACAAAAGTATCTATATCCACAGTAAAACGAGTTCTATATCGACATAAACTGAAAGGCTGCTCAGCAAGGAAGAAGCCACTGCTCCAGAACCGCCATAATAAAGCCAGACTACGGTTTGCAACTGCACATGGGGACAAAGATCTTACTTTTTGGTGAAATGTCCTCTTGTCTGATGAAACAAAAATAAAACTGTTTGGCCATAATGACCATCGTTATGTTTGGAGGAGAAAGGGGATGCTTGCAAGCCGAAGAACACCATCCCAACCGTGAAGAACAGGGTGGCAGCATCATGTTGTGGGGGTGCTTTTCTGCAGGAGGGACTGGTGTACTTCACAAAATATATGGCATCATGAGGAATGAAAATTATGTGGATATATTGAAGCAACATCTCAAAACATCAGTCAGGAAGTTAAAGCTTGGTCGCAAATTGGTCTTTCAAATGGACAATGACCCCAAGCATACTTCCAAAGTTGTGGCAAAATGGCTTAAGGACAACAAAGTCAAGGTATTGGAGTGGCCACCACAAAGCCCTGACCCCAATCCCATAGAAAATTAGTGGGCAGAACTGAAAAAGCGTGTGCGAGCAAGGAGGCCTACAAACCTGACTCAGTTACACCAGCTCTGTCAGGAGGAATGGGCCAAAATTCACCCAACTTATTGTGGGGAGCTTGTGGAAGGCTACCCAAAATGCTTGACCCAAGTTAAACAATTTAAAGACAATGCTACTAAATACTAATTGAGTGTATGTAAACTTCTGACCCGCTGGGAATGTGATGACAGAAATAAAAACTGAAATAAAACATTCTCTCTACTATTATTCTGACATTTCACATTCTTAAAATAAAGTGGTGACTGACCTAAGACAGGGAATTTCTACTAGGATTAAATGTCAGGAATTGTGAACAACTGAGTTTAAATGTATTTGGCTAAGGTGTATGTAAACTTCCGACTTCAACTGTACAAAAGGATGTGGACATCCCTTCAAATGAGGGGATTCGAAAATTTCAGCCACACTCGCTCTGACAGGTGTATAAAATTGAGGACACAGCCATGCAATCTCCATAGACAAACATTGCCAGTAGAATGGCCTTGCTGAAGAGCTCAGTGACTTTCAACGTGGCACTGTCATAGGATGCCACCTTTTCAACAAGTCAGTTTGTCTAGCCCTGATAGAGCTGCTGTGATAGGCCACACAAGCTCACAGAACGGGACCGCCAATTGCTGAAGCACGTAGCGCATAAAAATAGTCTGTCCTCGGTTGCAACACTCACTACCGAGATCGAAACTGCCTCTGGAAGCAATGTCAGCACAATAACTGTTCATCGAGAGTTTCATGAAATAGGTTTCCATGGCAGAGCAGCCGCATACAAGCTTAAGATCACCATGCGCAATGTCTAGCGTCGGCTGGAGCTGTGTAAAGCCCGCCGCCATTGGAGCAGTGGAAACGCGTTCTCTGGAGTGATGAATCAGGCTTCACCATCTGGCAGTCTGATCGACGATTCTGGGTTTGGCGGATGCCAGGATAATGCTACCTGCCCCAATGCATTGTGCCAACTGTAAAGTTTGGTGGAGGAGGAATAATGGTCTGTGGCTGTTTTTCATGGTTCAGGCTAAGCCCCTTAGTTCCAGTGAAGGTATATCTTAACGCTACAGCATACAATGACATTCTAGACTATTCTGTGCTTCCAACTTTGTGGCAACCGTTTGGGGAACCCCTTTCCTGTTTCAGCGTGACAATGCCCCTGTGCACAAAGCGAGGTCCATACAAAAATGTTTTATCAAGATCGGTGTGGGAGAACTTGTCTGGCCTGGACAGAGTCCTGACCTCAACCTCATCGAGCACCTTTGGAATGAATTGAAACGCCGACTTCGAACCAGTCCTAATCACCCAACATCAGTGTCCAACCTCACTAATGCTCTTGTGGCTGAATGGAAAAAAGTCCTCGCAGCAATGTTCCAACATCTAGTAGAAAGCCTTCCCAGAGTGGAGACAGTGACACATTTGTTGTTGTTTTAGCTTTGTACTCCAGCACTTTGGATTTGAAACGATACAATGACCATGAGGTTAAAGTGCAGATTGTCAGCTTTAATTTTAGGGTATTGTTATCCACATCGGTTGAACCGTTAACAAATTACACCACTTTTTGTACATGATTCTCCCATTTAAAGGACAAATCCACTTATGTGTATTAAAGTAGTCAAAAGTTTAGTATTTGGTCCCATATTCATAGCACGTTACTTTACTTTTTCTTGTTACTTTACAAACTTGTTGGATGCATTTTCTGTTTGTTTTGGTTGTCAGATCATTTGTTCCCAATATAAATTAATGGTAAATAATGTATAGTGTCATTTTGGAGTCACTTATTGTAAAAATGTGTTTCTAAACATTTCTACATTAATGTGGATTCTACCATGATTACGGAAAATCCGGAATGAATTGTGAATAATGAGTGAGAAAGTTAGATGCACAAATATCATAACCCACCTCCCCCACATAAAAAAATGCTAACCTCACTTGTTATGGTGAGAGGTCAGCAGGCATGGGGGTATTTTATTTGTGCTTCATTCAGGATTATCCGTAATCATGGTAGCATCCACATTAATGTTTAGAAACATATTAGGGGAGGGGTTAACAGAGGGCTAGGGGAGGGGTTAACAGAGGGCTAGGGGAGGAGTGGACAGAGGGCTAAGGGAGGGGTGGACAGAGGGCTAGGGGAGGGGTTAACAGCTGGCTAGGGGAGGGGTTAATGGACGGCTAGGGAAGGGGTTAACAGAGGGCTAGGGGAGGGGTTAACAGCTGTCTAGGGGAGGAGTTAACAGGTGTCTAGGGGAGGAGTTAACAGAGGGCTAGAGAGGGGTTAACAGCTGGCTAGGGGAGGGGTTAACACAAATGGCTAGGGGAGCGGTTAACAGAGGGCTAGGGGAGGGGTTAACACAGAGGGCTAGGGGAGCGGTTAACAGAGGGCTAGGGGAGGGGTTAACACAGAGGGCTAGGGGAGGAGTTAACAGCTGGCTAGGGGAGGAGTTAACAGCTGTCTAGGGGAGGAGTTAACAGCTGTCTAGGGGAGGAGTTAACAGCTGTCTAGGGGAGGAGTTAACAGCTGGCTAGGGGAGGGGTTAACAGCTGTCTAGGGGAGGAGTTAACAGCTGGCTAGGGGAGGGGTTAACACAAATGGCTAGGGGAGCGGTTAACAGCTGGCTAGGGGAGGGGTTAACAGAGGGCTAGGAGAGGGGTTAACAGCTGTCTAGGGGAGGGGTTAACAGCTGGCTAGGGGAGGGGTTAACAGAGGGCTATGGGAGGGGTTAACAGAGGGCTAGGGGAGGGGTTAACAGCTGTCTAGGGGAGGGGTTAACAGAGGGCTAGGGGAGGGGTTAACAGAGGGCTAGGGGAGGGTTAACAGAGGGCTAGGGGAGGGGTTAACAGAGGGCTAGGAGAGGGGTTAACAGCTGTCTAGGGGAGGGGTTAACAGCTGGCTAGGGGAGGGGTTAACAGAGGGCTAGGGGAGGAGTTAACAGAGGGCTAGAGAGGGGTTAACAGAGGGCTAGGGGAGGGTTAACAGCTGGCTAGGGGAGGGGTTAACAGCTGTCTAGGGGAGGGGTTAACAGAGGGCTAGGGGAGGGGTTAACAGAGGGCTAGAGAGGGGTTAACAGAGGGCTAGGGGAGGGTTAACAGCTGGCTAGGGGAGGGGTTAACAGAGGGCTAGGGGAGGGGTTAACAGAGGGCTAGAGAGGGGTTAACAGCTGTCTAGGGGAGGGGTTAACAGAGGGCTAGGGGAGGGGTTAACAGAGGGCTAGAGAGGGGTTAACAGAGGGCTAGGGGAGGGTTAACAGCTGGCTAGGGGAGGGGTTAACAGAGGGCTAGGGGAGGGGTTAACAGAGGGCTAGAGAGGGGTTAACAGAGGGCTAGAGGAGGAGTTGTTTTCAGACCAAGCATGGTTTCTTCTAAACTAAAGTAACCTTGTGAATGTATATGATGCAATAACATACTAAAACAGATTACACACTACCTTTAAGTTACACACAGTACCCCGGGTCATGTACAAATGTCCATACGGACATTACGTTTTATTTACAAATTTAAATGCAGGATTTTACAATCATTTTGAATGTGTCACATAAACAGGAGTTTGTGCCGCGTCCACATGTAGATAAATGGCAGCATAGTGTTGTGTGTGTGTGTGTGGGGGGGGGGGGGGGGTTCTTCACATTGTGAAGTGTGTTGGGATTAAATTCCCCTGACATGTACAATCAGAGCTGGATGCAACAAATGAAATGCATTCAGAGAGCGGTTCCCATCGAATTCAAACTGAAAGAGAAATGTGCGTCGGACAAATCCGAAATATACAGAAAAATACATTGTAGTACTGCATTGTAAGGTCACATACATGGGCCAAAAAGCTGGACCGGATACTGTGACAAACATGAGATAGGCTCTAAAGTCAATACTGCTTGTAGATCCACAAATGTTACCATCATTTGTAGATCAGATCATTTATGCAGAAGCTTGCTCAAGCTGGCCCTAGTGAGCAAGCAGAAGAGAGTTCTCTCTTCAAGAGGCAAACTACACCAGCCAATTAAACCTCAACAAAAAGGAATGGGTGCACATTCAGTCACACAAGGAAGTGAATTTTGGTTTAATTCAGCTAGAATGTGTCACTCGTAAGACTTTCATTTAATCTTGAAAGCAGATTTTTTAAATGTAAGCAAAGAGGGTGGAAATGCAAATTGATCACGGCAGAATATTGCAGCAGTTTCCACAATGACCGGGAAGGCTTGGTTCTGGGAAAACGGTTGTATTCATTCATGAACGGATGTATGAGAAACATTGGTTTCTTTGAAAGAATTAGGAAGATATACGTCATTGAAAATCATCTGAGACTGATCCAAGTTGCCGAGTTTGATTATGCTCAAAACTCAATGTAAAGATCAAAGCGTTTGAGCCTAGATTCAATCCGTACCGCGGAAGAGCTGCGTTATAGCGCGATTGACATTCATTTCCGATTGAGCCGACATATGCAGGATTTACCACGAATGCGGTCTCCTTGAACACGGAAACATTGCCTTTAAAAAAGGTGCATAGCCCGAAAAGGGACGATGGGATTGAATCTAGCCCCAAATCAGTGCTTTATAGGTACTAACTAGTTGTAACTAATATATTCCCTCTCCACAAGGAGGATATTACACATACATATATACATAGTAAGCTACAACATGAAATGTCAGGAAAAGCAAAACATTCATCACCATGAGATCTCTTCTTCTACTCTCTACGGTCTATATGGAATAAGTTACATATGTTCAGTCTGGCGCATTCATTGTGTTTATACAGCGATTGAAAACTCTACCAGGGTGAGGTTTCACCAAGAGGAATCCCTGAGGTTAACCAGATAAACCACTGTAAATCAGGATAAAAAAATCATATAAAAATAGGAACTTTTTTAAAAATGTAACTAGGCAAGTCAGTTAAGAACAAATTCTTATTTACAATGACGTCCTACTGGGGAACAGGGTCTTGTCTTGTCCAGGGGCAGGACAACATATTTTTACCTTGTCGGCTCAGGGCTACGATCCAGCCACCTTTCGGTTAGTGGCCCAATGCTCTAACCACTAAGCTACCTGCCACCCCTTAACGGGTGACTCATTTCTTCAACTGTAGGAAGAAAGATCTATTTCTAAGTGTTTACCCATCTGGCTAACTCAAAGATCTCACTTTGTGAAATCCCACCCAAATATGCATATGTACAGTGCCTTCAGGAAGTATTCATACCCTTTGATTTTTTTCCACATTTTGTGTTACAACCAGAATAAAACATTTATTCAATTGAGATTTTTTTTGTCACTGGCTTAACCACAATAACCCAAAATGTGAAAGTGGACATTTTGACAAATTAATTACAAATGAAAACTGAAATGTCTTGAGTCAATAAGCATTCAAACATTTTGTTATGGCAAGCCTACATACTTTTAGGAGTAAAAATGTGCTTTAGTCACATTGTAAGTTGCAGACTCGCTCTGTGTGCAATAAGTGTTTAACATGATTTTGAAATGACTACCTCATCTCTGTACCCCACACATACAGATAATTGTAAGGTTGAGCAGTGAATTTATAACACAGATTCAACCACAAAGACCAGGGGGGTTTTCTAATGCCTTGTAAAGAAGGGCACCCATTGGTAGATGGGTACAAATTTAAAAAAGCAGTCATTGAATATCCCTTTGAGCACGGTGAAGTCATTAATTACACTCTGGATAGTGTATCAATACACCCAGTCACTAACTCAGTTGCCAGAGAGAAAGGAAACTGCTCAGGGATTTCACCATGAGGCTAATAGTGACTATAAAACAGTTACAGAGTTTAATGGCTGTGATAGTGTTCTCCTGAGGATGGATCAAACACATAGCAGTTACTCCACAATAATAACCTAATTGACAGAGTGAAAATAAGGAAGCCTGTAGATAATACAAATATTCCAAAACATGCATCATGTTTGTAACAAGACACTAAATTAATACTGCAAAACATGTGGTAAAGCAATTACATTTTTGTCCTGAATACAAAGTGTTGGATTTGCCCCAAGCATAACACATTACTGAGTACCACTCTCCATATTTTCAAGCATAGTGGTGGCTGCATCATGGTATGGCTATGATTGTAATTGTTAAGGACTGGGGAGTTTTTCAGGATAAAAAAACTTAACAGAATAGAGCTAAGCACAGGCAAAATCCCAGAGGAAAACTGGTTCAGTCTGCTTTCCAGCAGACACTGGGAGATGTATTCACCTTTCAGCAGGACAATAACTCAAAACACAAGGCCAAATCTACACTGGAGTTGCTTGCCAAGAAGACAGTGAATGTTACTGAGTGGCTGAGTTAGTGTTTTGACTTAAATCTACTTGAAAATCTAAGGCAAGACCTGAAAATGGTTGTCTAGCGACAATTAACAACCAATTTGAGAGCTTGAAACATTTTGAAAACGAATAACGGGCAAATGTTGCACAATCCAGGTGTGGAAAGCTCTTAGAAACTTACCCAGAAAGACTCACAGCTGTAATCACTGCCAAAGGTGCTTTTACAAAGATATGTCTGCATTTCATTTCATTTCATTTATATATATATATATATATATGCAAACATTTCTAAAAACATGTTTTCACTTAGTCATGATGAGGTATTGTGTGTAGATGTGTGCAAAAAAATATATATTTAATACATTCTGAATTCAGGCTGTAACAACAAAATGAAGAATAAGTCAAGGGTTATGAATACTTCCTGAAGGCACATATGCGAGTATATACACACTCCAATATTGATTCAGCTCAGAGGCACTCCCTATAGTTAGATTAGGTGGTGTTAGTTTACAATATTTATTTTTCTATGTATCTACCTATTGGAATCAACGCTATACGCCTTTAAAAAAAATAACCAGAATAATCGACCGATCATTGTAAATTCCAAGGAAGACATCTTTAAAAAGCAACAAAAATACATTTCCCTGTTTGGTTCTCAGAGTAGCAGGACAACAAGGTCCAGGTGACAGTCTGTCCATCTGTCTGTCCTTCGCTAGTTGTTCAAGGATGGTCAATAAGTAGTTTGTGTCAGAGAGGACATTGACTTCATTCATCGCTCCCTCCATCCGTCTTGTCGTTTCTAAGGTGGTCTCCCTCTCTCCTTCCCTCCATTGAGAGTCTATCAGCACTGGGTGAGCAGAGACACCTAACCTCCTTCTGTCCATCCCCCCTTGTCCTCCTGCTCCAGAAAATAAACACACGTCTGTCTGTCTGCAGGAGGAGTCTGGGTTAAAGGTCAGATCTTCTCATCAGTCATCTCCAGGAACTGGGCGTAGACGTCTCGGGAACACTCCCCCTTCGGGTTGAACAGGAACTTGTAGTAGCTGCCGTCAGCACAAATGGCTGACGAGAGAGAGAGAGAGCGTGTTGCAATAAGAGAATGTACATCAGCTATATCCTCAAAGTCAAAAAAAAGAATGTTTTCTGGTTGGCACAAAAGTATGCAAAAATCTAAGAACACAGTTTCCCGCTCAAAGTCTAAAATGGTGTCAACAATAAAACAATCAAATAAGCAGTGTCAGGTCAACAATAAAATGAGTCAACATGGAAGAAGTGTCAAGCTGAATGTGTTTATAGACACTGGACAGGAAGCAGGAAGTAGCTGGAGTATGACTCATTTATGACTGCACTGGGCTCTGTTCCAGAGGTGTGCCAAAGCAAACATGTACACAGAGAGCAACACTACCACACACACACCTCACCTATGACAGAGTTGGGTTCTGTTCCAAAGGCACACACACACGGCGAATTTGATGGAACCTGGAACTTGGAGAAGCTCCACTTGGAGCTGAAGTACTTAGGAAGGAAACTGGCCGAGGCTAAGCTAAGGATAAAAGGAAACAACAGTGATTCAGGGATGGGTTTTCAATTTATAGGAAACAAAACAAGGACTTGAAAAACAAAGGTGCTCACTTCAAAGTTACTCTTCCAAAAATGGTGTATATCATTGAACAGTCAATAATATAGATAGCTCTCTCAAAAAGAGTTGTATCACCACTGGCACCAAGGCAGTACTTGAATCTATGATCAATGTTGCAGTATTTGGACCTTTTAAGAGTTCCAGTCACAAAGTGCATAAAAAGGTGAAACGTTTGTCTCAGACAAATCAAATGAGACCGACCTGGACTGTTTGTTCCTCTTGGGGTCCTCTGCAGCGAATATGTGGACTGTACCATGGTCACTAGACAGACAGATGAGGGACGCGTCCTGGTTGAAGTTGATGCTGGGGAAGGGGGAACAGAGGGTTACCAATCAGGACTAGAACAACAACTTACAAGGACTAATATGTGGTCGTCGTACCGAACAACCTTAAGATACCCTCTGTAAGTCACTCTGGATCAGAACATCTGCTTAAATGACTCAAAATGGAAACATTAGTTCATTTGTCACATCTAATATCAGGTGAAGAAGAGACCCAGGTTGGTTGGTTGTTCTCACCAGTAGATGTTAGCGGCCTGTGACCCCCGCCTCAACTCCTGAATCAGGTGACCTGCCATGGTGTCAAATATTCTGATCAGGGTCCCCTGGAGAGAAATAAACAGAGACGCTGTTGGGAGTTGGTACTCCTCGTCTACAAGCAACCATGACAACCAGTTGGGAGTTGGTACTCCTCGTCTACAAGCAACCATGACAACCAGTTGGGAGTTGGTCACGCCTCGTCTACAAGCAACCATGACAACCAGTTGGGAGTTGATACTCCTCGTCTACAAGCAACCATGACAACCAGTTGGGAGTTGATACTCCTCGTCTACAAGCAACCATGACAACCAGTTGGGAGTTGGTCACGCCTCGTCTACAAGCAACCATGACAACCAGTTGGGAGTTGGTTGCGCCTAGTCTACAAGCAACCATGACAACCAGTTGGGAGTTGGTTGCGCCTAGTCTACAAGCAACCATGACAACCAGTTGTAGAGATAAAAGGTACCGTCTAAGCCCAGGAGTAGTGGTAAAAAAGTTACGAGCAATTCCACGTTAAGAGTGACACATACATTTTAAAGTAAAAAAAGAAGGAGAGTATGTCAAACAAAAACCAATGATTGCAAAGTTAAACAAACCATACAACTCTATGAACAAGGACTATCTACTGGTGTGAACTTGAATCCAAGATGGCGTAGCAGTCACTTTGTCTTCGTCTTGTCGTATCCCGCGTATATATCTTTTTTCTTCGCATATATTTATTAAATATTTTTTTGAACCTCAACATACTCTCCTGCAACCCGCCTCACCCAATGTGGTATGGATCTGCTATTTTCTTTACTTTAGAACCGGAACCCCCAACAGCAGCTAGCCAGCTAACTAGCTACTAGTCAGCTAGAGGTCATCAGCTAATCTTTAGCCCGGACAACTCCTGCCAGTCTGCACAGCGCGATTCAACCCAGAGCATATCAGACTTCTTCTTCTCCATATCTCCAGATTCCTACCGCAAGCTCCGAACCTTTTCACCTGGATCATGAGCAGCTAGCTGGCTGCTATCCGAGTGGCTACTCCTGGCTAACGTCTCTGTCCCGAAGCAAGCATCAATTAGCCTGGAGCTAGCCTATGTTAGGCCCATCTCCCAGCTAGCTAAAGAGGTCCATCAACCACTCTACAATGGGCGTCAATACCTATTTTGCCAATTGTCCTGGACCCTTTTACTACACGGAGCCCTGCTGATCCATCACAACTGGTCTGCCGACATAACCGCACGAGGGGGCTACAACAGACTTCTTCCGTCACGACGTCCCTCGGATGCCTGGTAATTCTTTAAAAGGTGCTTTCCTCACCATCTTAAATAAGCATGCCCCATTCAAAACTGTAGAACCAGGAACTCTGGGTTCGCGCCCAGGCTCTGTCGCAGCCGGCCGCAACCGGGAGGTCCGTGGGGCGACGCACAATTGGCATAGCGTCGTCCGGGTTAGGGAGGGTTTGGCCGGTAGGGATATCCTTGTCTCAGTATGTAAAATGTAATAAAATGTATGCACTCTACTGTAAGTCGCTCTGGATAAGAGCGTCTGCTAAATGACTAAAATGTAAATGTAAAAATGAACAGATATAGCCCTTGGTTCACTCCAGACCTGACTGCCCTTGACCAGCACAAAAACATCCTGCAGCGTTCTGCATTAGCATCGAATAGCCCCCGCGATATGCAACTTTTCAGGGAAGTTAGGAACCAATATACACAGGAAGTTTGAAAAGGCTAGCCTTTGCTTTCCTAACAGAAATTTGCATCCTGTAGCACAAACTACAAAAAGTTCTGGGACACTGTAAAGTCCATGGAGAATAAGAGCACCTCCTCCCAGCTGCCCGAGGCTGAGGCTAGGAAATACTGTCACGACCGATAAATCCACGATAATTGAGAATTTCAATAAGCATTTTTCTACGGCTGGCCATGCTTTCCACCTGGCTACCCCTACACCGGTCAACAGCCCTGTACCCCCCCACAGCAACTTGCCCAAGCCTCCCCCATTTCTCCTTCACCCAAATCCAGATACCAGATGTTCTGAAAGAGTTGCAAAATCTGGACCCGTACAAATCAGCGGGCTAGACAATCTGGACCCTCTCTTTCTAAAATTATCCGCCGAAATTGTTGCAACCCCTATTACTAGCCTGTTCAAACTCTTTCATATCGCCTGAGATCCCCAAAGACTGGAAGGGGGAGACACTCTAGACCCAAACTGCTACAGACCTATATCTATCCTACCCTGGCTTTCTAAGGTCTTTGAAAGCCAAGTTAACAAACAGATCACTGACCATTTTGAATCCCACCGTACCTTCTCCGCTATGCAATCTGGTTTCCGAGCTGGTCACGGGTGCACCTCAGCCACGCTCAAGGTCCTAAATGACACGACAACCGCCATCGATATGAGACAATACTGTGCAGCTGTATTCATTGACCTGGCCAAGGCTTTCGACTCTGTCAATCACCATATTCTTATCGGCAGACTCAACAGCCTTGGTTTCTCAAATGATTGCCTCGCCTGGTTCACCAACTACTTTGCAGACAGAGTTCAGTGTGTCAAATCAGAGAGCCTGTTGTCCGGACCTCTGGCAGTCTCTATGGGGGTGCCACAGGGTTCATTTCTCGGGCCGACTCTTTTCTCTGTATACATCAATGATGTCGCTCTTGCTGCTGATGATTCTCTGATCCACCTCTACGCAGATGACACCATTCTGTATACTTCTGGCCCTTCTTTGGACACTGTGTTAACTAACCTCCCGACGAGCTTCAATGTCATACAACTCTCCTTCCGTGGCATCCAACTGCTCTTAAATGCAAGTAAAACTAAATGCATGCTCTTCAACCGATCGCTGCCCATACCTGCCTGCCCGTCCAGCATCACTACTCTGGACGGTTTGGACAACTACCTAAATGTCTGGTTAGACTGTAAACTCTCCTTCCAGACTCACATTAAGCATCTCCAATACAAAATTAAATCTAGAATCGGCATCCTATTACGCAACAAAGCATCCTTCACTCATGCAGCCAAACATACCCTCGTAAAACTGACTATCCTGCCGATCCTTGACTTTGGCGATGTCATTTACAAAATAGCCTCCAACACTCTACTCAGCAAATTGGATGCAGTCTATCACAGAGCCATCCGTTTTGTCACCAAAGCCCCATATACTACCCACCACTGCGACCTGTATGCTCTCGTTAGCTGGCCCCTGCTTCATATTCTTCGCCAATCCCACTGGCTCCAGGTCATCTATAAGTCTTTGCTAGGTAAAGCCCCACCTTATCTCAGCTCACTGGTCACCATAGCAGGACCCACCCGTAGCACGTGCTCCAGTATATTGCACAGGTCCTCCCCAAAGCCAATTCTTCTTTTGGACGCCTTTCCTTCCAGTTCTCTGCTGCCAATGACTGGAACAAACTGCAAAAATCACTGAAGCTGGAGACTCTTATCTCCCTCACTAACTTTAAGCACCAGCTGTCAGAGCAGCTCACAGTTCACTGCACCTGTACATAGCCCATCTGTAAATAGCCCATCCAACTACCTCATCCCCATACTGTTATTATTTTATTTTTTTATCCTTTGCACCCCAGTATCTCTACTTGCACATTCATCTCTGCACATCTATCACTCCAGTGTTTAATTGCTAAATTGTAATTATTTTGCCATTATTTATTGCGTTACCTCCTTTATCTTACCTCATTTGCACACACTGTATATAGACTTTTTCTATTGTGTTATTGACTGTATGTTCGTTTATTCCATGTGTAACTCTGTGTTGTTGTTTGTGTAGCACTGCTTTGCTTTATCTTGGCCAGGTCGCAGTTGTAAATGAGAACTTGTTCTCAACTAGCCTACCTGGTTAAATAAAGGTGAAATAAAATAAAAATAAAATACTTAACTATTTCCACTGCAAATTGTACAAAACACATTTACTTGAAGAACTCTGCAGATGCAAAGTTTGGTAACAGAATGACGGTTGGTGTTGTTTGTGCCGTCCTTCTGTTACCAAACTTTGCATCTGCAGAGTTTGGTAGCAGCAATTTGCAGTGGAAATAGTTAAAAGTAGTCCTTGTTCATAGAGTTGTATGGTTTGTTTAACTTTGTAATCATTGGTTTTTGTTTGACATACATTTTAAAGTAAACTATCTGAGTCTCAGTGTCACTCTGTTACTGTGGAATGTCCCTTTAGCTAATGAGTATTTTTAAAAAGGGGTTGTATTACTTTCTCGGAGGCGGTGGCTATCCTGGTTCCCTGCAGGTTGAGGGCGATGCAGCACAGCGCCCCCTCATGGGCGGGGATGTCCACCGGAGGCTTCTCTGTGTTGGCCAGGTCCACGATCTGCACATGCCCAGAGTGGGTGCCCGGGAACGCCAGGAGAGAGTTGTTACTGTTGGGACACAGTACACACAGACCTGGGGAGAGTGTATGAAAATGGAGGGAGAGTGTATGAAAATGGAGGGAGAGTGTATGAAAATGAAGGGAGAGTGTATGAAAATGAAGGGAGAGTGTATAAAAATGAAGGGAGAGTGTATGAAAATGAAGGGAGAGTGTATGAAAATGAAGGGAGAGTGTATGAAAATGAAGGGAGAGTGTATGAAAATGGAGGGAGAGTGTATGAAAATGGAGGGAGAGTGTATGAAAATGGAAGGAGAGTGTATGAAAATGGAAGGAGAGTGTATGAAAATGGAAGGAGAGTGTATGAAAATGGAGGGAGAGTGTATGAAAATGGAGGGAGAGTGTATGAAAATGGAGGGAGAGTGTATGAAAATGGAGGGAGAGTGTATGAAAATGGAGGGAGAGTGTATAAAAATGGAGGGAGAGTGTATGAAAATGAAGGGAGAGTGTATGAAAATGAAGGGAGAGTGCATGAAAATGAAGGGAGAGTGCATGAAAATGAAGGGAGAGTGCATGAAAATGAAGGGAGAGTGCATGAAAATGAAGGGAGAGTGCATGAAAATGAAGGGAGAGTGCATGAAAATGAAGGGAGAGTGCATGAAAATGGAGGGAGAGTGCATGAAAATGGAGGGAGAGTGCATGAAAATGGAGGGAGAGTGCATGAAAATGAAGGGAGAGTGCATGAAAATGAAGGGAGAGTGCATGAAAATGAAGGGAGAGTGCATGAAAATGGAGGGAGAGTGCATGAAAATGGAGGGAGAGTGCATGAAAATGGAGGGAGAGTGCATGAAAATGGAGGGAGAGTGCATGAAAATGGAGGGAGAGTGCATGAAAATGGAGGGAGAGTGCATGAAAATGGAGGGAGAGTGCATGAAAATGGAGGGAGAGTGTATGAAAATGGAGGGAGAGTGTATGAAAATGGAGGGAGAGTGCATGAAAATGGAGGGAGAGTGTATGAAAATGGAGGGAGAGTGTATGAAAATGGAGGGAGAGTGTATGAAAATGGAGAGAGAGTGTATGAAAATGGAGAGAGAGTGTATGAAAATGGAGAGAGAGTGTATGAAAATGGAGAGAGAGTGTATGAAAATGGAGAGAGAGTGTATGAAAATGGAGAGAGAGTGTATGAAAATGGAGAGAGTGTATGAAAATGAAGCGAGAGTGTATGAAAATGAAGGGAGAGTGTATGAAAATGAAGGGAGAGTGTATGAAAATGAAGGGAGAGTATGAAAATGAAGGGAGAGTGTATGAAAATGAAGGGAGAGTGTATGAAAATGGAGGGAGAGTGTATGAAAATGGAGGGAGAGTGTATGAAAATGGAGGGAGAGTGTATGAAAATGGAGGGAGAGTGTATGAAAATGGAGGGAGAGTGTATGAAAATGAAGGGAGAGTGTATGAAAATGAAGGGAGAGTGTATGAAAATGGAGGGAGAGTGTATGAAAATGAAGGGAGAGTGTATGAAAATGAAGGGAGAGTGTATGAAAATGAAGGGAGAGTGTATGAAAATGAAGGGAGAGTGTATGAAAATGAAGGGAGAGTGTATGAAAATGAAGGGAGAGTGTATGAAAATGAAGGGAGAGTGTATGAAAATGAAGGGAGAGTGTATGAAAATGAAGGGAGAGTGTATGAAAATGAAGGGAGAGTGTATGAAAATGGAGGGAGAGTGTATGAAAATGGAGGGAGAGTGCATGAAAATGGAGGGAGAGTGCATGAAAATGGAGGGAGAGTGCATGAAAATGGAGGGAGAGTGCATGAAAATGGAGGGAGAGTGCATGAAAATGGAGGGAGAGTGCATGAAAATGAAGGGAGAGTGCATGAAAATGAAGGGAGAGTGCATGAAAATGAAGGGAGAGTGCATGAAAATGAAGGGAGAGTGCATGAAAATGAAGGGAGAGTGCATGAAAATGAAGGGAGAGTGCATGAAAATGAAGGGAGAGTGCATGAAAATGAAGGGAGAGTGCATGAAAATGGAGGGAGAGTGCATGAAAATGGAGGGAGAGTGCATGAAAATGGAGGGAGAGTGCATGAAAATGGAGGGAGAGTGCATGAAAATGGAGGGAGAGTGCATGAAAATGGAGGGAGAGTGCATGAAAATGGAGGGAGAGTGCATGAAAATGAAGGGAGAGTGCATGAAAATGAAGGGAGAGTGCATGAAAATGAAGGGAGAGTGCATGAAAATGAAGGGAGAGTGCATGAAAATGGAGGGAGAGTGCATGAAAATGGAGGGAGAGTGCATGAAAATGGAGGGAGAGTGCATGAAAATGGAGGGAGAGTGCATGAAAATGGAGGGAGAGTGCATGAAAATGGAGGGAGAGTGCATGAAAATGGAGGGAGAGTGCATGAAAATGGAGGGAGAGTGTATGAAAATGGAGGGAGAGTGTATGAAAATGGAGGGAGAGTGTATGAAAATGGAGGGAGAGTGTATGAAAATGGAGGGAGAGTGTATGAAAATGGAGGGAGAGTGTATGAAAATGGAGAGAGAGTGTATGAAAATGGAGAGAGAGTGTATGAAAATGGAGAGAGAGTGTATGAAAATGGAGAGAGTGTATGAAAATGGAGAGAGAGTGTATGAAAATGGAGAGAGAGTGTATGAAAATGGAGAGAGAGTGTATGAAAATGAAGGGAGAGTGTATGAAAATGAAGGGAGAGTGTATGAAAATGAAGGGAGAGTGTATGAAAATGAAGGGAGAGTGTATAAAAATGAAGGGAGAGTGTATGAAAATGAAGGGAGAGTGTATGAAAATGAAGGGAGAGTGTATGAAAATGAAGGGAGAGTGTATGAAAATGAAGGGAGAGTGTATGAAAATGAAGGGAGAGTGTATGAAAATGAAGGGAGAGTGTATGAAAATGAAGGGAGAGTGTATGAAAATGAAGGGAGAGTGTATGAAAATGAAGGGAGAGTGTATGAAAATGGAGGGAGAGTGTATGAAAATGGAGGGAGAGTGTATGAAAATGGAGGGAGAGTGTATGAAAATGGAAGGAGAGTGTATGAAAATGGAGGGAGAGTGTATGAAAATGGAGGGAGAGTGTATGAAAATGGAGGGAGAGTGTATGAAAATGGAGGGAGAGTGTATGAAAATGGAGGGAGAGTGTATGAAAATGGAGGGAGAGTGTATGAAAATGGAGGGAGAGTGTATGAAAATGGAGGGAGAGTGTATGAAAATGAAGGGAGAGTGTATGAAAATGAAGGGAGAGTGTATGAAAATGAAGGGAGAGTATGAAAATGAAGGGAGAGTGTATGAAAATGAAGGGAGAGTGTATGAAAATGAAGGGAGAGTGTATGAAAATGAAGGGAGAGTGTATGAAAATGAAGGGAGAGTGTATGAAAATGAAGGGAGAGTGTATGAAAATGGAGGGAGAGTGTATGAAAATGGAGGGAGAGTGTATGAAAATGGAGGGAGAGTGTATGAAAATGGAGGGAGAGTGTATGAAAATGGAGGGAGAGTGTATGAAAATGGAGGGAGAGTGTATGAAAATGGAGGGAGAGTGTATGAAAATGGAGGGAGAGTGTACGAAAATGGAGGGAGAGTGTACGAAAATGGAGGGAGAGTGTACGAAAATGGAGGGAGAGTGTATGAAAATGGAGGGAGAGTGTATGAAAATGGAGGGAGAGTGTATGAAAATGGAGGGAGAGTGTATGAAAATGGAGGGAGAGTGTATGAAAATGGAGGGAGAGTGTATGAAAATGGAGGGAGAGTGTATGAAAATGGAGGGAGAGTGTATAAAAATGGAGAGATGAGAGGAGAATCTACACATTACACCCATATAACACTGTTGTGAAGATTGTTGGTTTACTTCAATTATGAGCATGTCTAATATACTATTTAGCAGCCAGGTTAGGAATCTGGTAGCTGCAGTAGACAGTAGATGGTCCGTCTGTATTGTAGTACTGACCTTTGGGGTTATAGCAGGTCTCAAACACATGCAGCTGATGAGGGTTGTGGGTGAACGTGAACACTTTGATCATTGAGTCCAGGACCACAACGATCCTGAGGACATAAGAGAGATACAGACATTAGGCTAAAGATTTCTGGCCCACTAATATACAGCAATCCAATGGGGAAACATTGGTAAGAAAACATTGGCTTTACTCATTTTGTATATATATACTGTATTCTAGTGTATTTTAGTCAATGCCACTCCGACATTGCTCATCCTAAGACTTATATATTTCTTAATTCCATTATTTTACTTTTAGATGTGTGTGTATTGTTGTGAATTGTTAGATATTACTGCACTGTTGGACCCAGGAACACAAGCATTTCACTACACCCGCAATAACATCTGCTAAATACGTGTAAGTGACAAATAAAATTAGATTTGACTACTCCTGACACCGACATACTACCTTCTAACATTCCCCATTAACGTCACCTAAAAGGAGAACATCTTAACAGTCATTGCTTTTCAGGCAATTCCAGAGTAGTCCTCTCTAAAAGCAACAAGGATCTATACTGTGTTATAACATTACTGCATTGGGAAGAACTGTTACCAAACAGTTACTATGTAATGACTGCCAATCCAACAGGTTCTGGGCCTAAGAAGAAGGAGTGCAATCACAACCTGCTATTACTGTACTATTACGGGCAGCAGGTAGTCTAGTGGTTAAGAGCGTTGGGTCAGTAACCGAAATGTCGCTGGTTCGAATCCACGAGCCAACTAGGTGAAAAATCTGTTGATGTGCCCTTGAGCAAGGCACTTATCCTGAGCAACTTACAGGAACAATTAGGGTTAAGAGTGTCTGCTAAATGACTGAAATTAAAAACTGTAAATACTGGTACCATCTCCCACCCTCTCTGTCCTGTAACTAAAGCTAGATATCTCACTTGATTCCCTGCAGTACTTCCAACCAGATCGAACTAAATGACACTTTATTCGTCAGATGCTTCGTAAAACAACAAGTGTAGACTAGCAGTGAAATTCTTACGTGTGTAAGCAATGCTTATGTGATCGCTGTGTGCCATGGATGCTGAAACACAACCACTGCATTCCTAATTGGTCTCAAAACAGGGAGTTAAAGTGCTACTAAATTCTTACTAAGAATGTGAGTACATTTGAGTCAACGGGTGTTTCTCAAAATGCTTACTACTGTGCTCTGCGCACGGGAGGGTTGGAGTATGAATCCAAATCAAAGTCTGTGAAACGGAGAACGAGGGCACTTCTCGAATGCGTACTCCGTTTGTACATATTTTGATGCATCGATGCAAGCTTCAATGAAAAGTATGCAAAGAAATGTGACGCAACACCGTAAAAACAACGCAAAATGTATTGAAATCAATGGCGGACATTATTTGAGCTGAAGCCAGAGAAAATGAACCCCAACTTCGTAATGAAATGTTGCCTATTCATATCTCATATGTTGCCTGACTATAATATTTTATCTTGATACGTTAATAAATACATGCTGTGTTCATTTTGACATGTTTACCTGCCTACGTAGCGTAGATCACAAGCCCATAATAAGTCAAGAATTGTTAGCTAGCTACCAACGAAGGTTTGACATGTATCATTGCATAATTGCACATTGCATAATATTAGTTTAAGGTCATTTTGCCTGTTAAACTATCTGGTTGGCTACATTATTACAATTCACATATAGCTAGCTGATTGTTATGAAAAGTTTGTGTCCAATAGTTTGGACACACCCATTCAAGGATTTTTCTTTATTTTGTTTTACTATTTTCAACATTGTAGAATAATAGTGAAAACATCAAAACTATAAAATAACATGTATGGATTCATGTGGTATCAAAAAAAGTGTTAAACAAATCAAAATATATTATATATTTGAGATTCTTCAAAGTAGCCACCCTTTGGCATTCTCTCAACCAGCTTCATGAGGTGGTCACTTGGAATGCATTTCAATTAACATGTGTGCCTTGTTAAAAGTGAATTTGTGGAATTTCTTTCCTTCTTAATGTGTTTAAGCCAATCAGTTATGTTGTGCAAACGTAGAGGTGGTATACAGAAGATAGTCTTTTACCAAATAGGGCTAAGTCCATATTATGGCAAGAACAGCTCAAAAAAGCAAAGCGAAACGACAGTCCATCATTACTTTGAAAGTTTCCAAGTGCAGTCGCAAAAACCATCAAGTGCTATGATGAAACTGGCTCTCATGAGGACCGCCACAGGAAATGAAGACCCAGAGTTACCTCTGCTGCAGAGGACAAGTTCATTAGAGTTAACTGCACCTCAGATTGCAGTCCAAATAAATGCTTCACAGAGTTCAACTAACAGACACATCTCAACATCAACTGTTCAGAGACTGCGTGAATCAGGCCTTTATGGTCAAATTGCTGCAAAGAAACAACTACTAAAAGACACCAATAAGAAGAGACTTGTTTGGGCCGAGAAACATGAGCAATGGACATTAGACCGGTGGAAATCTGTCCTTTGGTCCAAATTTGAGATTTTTGGTTCCAACCGCTGTGTCTTAGTGAGACGCAGAGTAGGTGAACGGATGATCTCTGCATGTGTGGTTCCCACCATGAAGCATGGAGGAGGTGTGATGGTGTGGGGGTGCTTTGCTGGTAAAACTGTCAGTGATTTAGAATTGAAGGCACACTTAATCAGCATGGCAATCACAGCATTCTGCAGCGATACGCCATCCCATCTGGTTTGCGCTTAGTGGGACAATCATTTTTCAACAGGACAATGACCCAACACACCTCCAGGCTGTGTAAGGCCTATTTGACCAAGAAGGAGAATGATGGAGTGCTGCATCAAATGACCTTGCATCCACAATCACCTGACCTCAACCCAATTGAGATGCTTTGGGATGAGTTGGACCCCAGAGTGAAGGAAAAGCAGCCAACAAATGCTCAGTATATGTGGGAACTCCTTCAAGAATGTTGGAAAAGCATTCCTCATGAAGCTGGTTGAGAGAATGCCAAGAGTGTGCAAAGCTGTCATCAAGGCAAAGGGTGGCTAATTTGAAGATTCTCAAATATAAAATATATTTTGATTTGTTTAACACTTTTTTGATACCACATTATTCCATAGTTTTGATGTCTTCACTATTATTCTGCAATGTAGAAAATAGTAAAAAATAAAGAAAAACCCTTGAATGGGTAGGTGTGTCCAAATGTATGACTGGTACTGTGTCTTGTTTCGTCGCTATTGTCCTTGCTGGAAGACGGTTCAGTGAATGGGTAAGTCCATAGTTCAAAAGGGCTAGCTAGCTAGCCACGAAAAATGTACATCTACCTTACAAAAATGAAGTTTAAGGTCATTTTTGCCTGTTTAACTAGCTGGCTAGATTATGGCAATTCACATATCTAGCTGATAATTATGAAGTAAAACATTTGCTTTGTGTATATCTTGTTTGGTCTCTATTGTTGCCATTGTTCTGGCTGGAAGAAGGTTCAGTGAATGGGGAGGTGCAGCGTGAGGTAATACAGTAGGGAAAGTGTGAGTGCTTCTCAAATAGAATGTTTAATGCATTCTTCACACTCTTGTCCACACAAGAACGTACTCAGGAAAACGTCTTCAGAGAATGCACTCGGGAGCACAGTAGTATGCATATTGAGAAACGCCCAATGTGTGGTTGTATTGGCACTCAACACTGCTGATAGAAACACCCAGACGGAAGAAGAAACACGTGGCAAGTGTTCATACCTGTCCCTTCGAAGCTTCACTGCTTTCACCTCCGTGGAGAACTCAATTTCTATAACCGTCTTTTTCTTCAGGTCATCCCAGATCATCACTAGAGGAAAACATGGTGGGAATTAACAACAGTAAAGAAGACTAACGTGAGATGATGCAGTTTGTCTCTAGTTTCAGACCAAATTGTTAAAAAAATTACCGGATACGGTCAATCTGATGGAAAAGTCTACCACTATTGAGATAAATGCCAGGGAAACATTTCAAACAGATTTTTTTTTTAAGTGTTATTTTGAGGGTTCCAAAATATATGATTTCTTATGCTCATAGTACATAGATACAGGCAAGTTCAACACAAGCACCACACACACAGTAACCATACCTTTGTTAGGTGGGTATTTGGGCTTCTTCCCTCCTCCGACCAGCGCTAGGTAGTTACACCTGAACAGCATCTCCACATGGCTGACCCCGCCCTCCATGAACTCTGGAAGACACACACAGAACCACCTTATTGGACATTATGCTGTCAATCTGGCAGGTGCCGAGTAAACTGAGCCAATGAGAATCAAGGACGTTGCCTCAAAAACCACCACAATTATCAAAAATATTATTCCGACAAGATCTCAAAAATGTTACTAGAAAGATACACTCCTGATCAGGAGGATTTAAATAGTTTTAATATCTCAAAAGGTTTTACTCGTTTTCAAGAAAGTAGCAGACAGTAAATAGCAGACAACTCATTTCATCTGCATATTAAAACAAGCCTTCCCAGCATGCATGATGCCTCACAGAAACCCAATATCCTAGCACCTGCACACATAGGTAAAGGTTGGACAATGAACAGATAAAGTGTTTGTTTAAAATAACGCTGGTCTGGAACGAAAGCCTGCACACCCTGCAGAAACCCAACAGGACCAGGTTATCCCTGGCCTATAGGCTCCCGAGTGACGCAGCGGTCTAAGGCATTACATTTCAGTGCTAGAGGCGTCACTACAGACACCCTGGTTCGAATCCAGGCTGCATCACAACCGGCCGTGACTAGGAGTCCCATAGGGCGGTGCACAATTGGCCCAGCGTCGTCCGGGTTTGCCCGGGGTAGGACGTCATTGTAAATAAGAATTTATTCTAACTCACTTGCCTAGTTAAATAAAGCTTAAATTAAAAATATATATAAAATAATAATTTCCCTACAGTACTAAAGACAGTACAGTAAGCCATTGTTTCCTATAGTGACTTTGGACCAGGTTATGTGCGGAGTGAGGAGTCACATGTGCAGGGCTGAGTGGCGGAATGACTAACTTTCTCATATAGCCCTCCTTATCCAACCAGAGCACCAACCCAGCCACAGACAGACAGATCCATCTCGTCTCACACACAGCAGGAGCAGGAAGTACCTTGGCTCTTGCTGTCACAATGCTGTGGCCCCGGTATGCAGCAAAATGGCCTCCATTTACTGCAAGCACTGCTACTTACCCATTGAGTTTCTTTACATATCAATAAAATGGTTACCACATACCTTTTGATCAATAGTAAACTGTGGAAAACCCACATTATGATGAATCATGATTATTATTTTATTTTTTTAAATAGACAATTATGATTTTATGTTTCATATTTGCTGTACAGTCATTATCTTGACATATATTTACCTTGTTTTTCTTTCTCTTTGAGTGGGTCTGCGTTGTACACCCTAAACCCATTCTCCATTCCGCAAGCAAAGCATCCTGGAAGGAGAACAGAAAATACCACTGGTTAGAACAACCCTGATCAAAGCTTGGTCCAAACAAATTCACAGCGTATGAACAACCCAAGATAATCACTGCTTTTGTGCCCCAATGTGTGTCTGTCTTCGAAGACATCATGATTATATGGAAGGTCAACTAAGGACAGACTGTTCCTCCATTCAACCTCATATCTGTTCCTGTTCTTTCTCTCTATCCTATCAGAGTTGGAGTTTGTCCTACTGCTCCAGTAACCAGATGCTGCCTGTGAGGAATGCACACACAGTGGGCATTGAACAGAGTGTTTGAATATTAGCTACCAGTCATTTCTTTGTTTGGAAGGAGACCCATTCATTCACTGCTCAGTGAAGAAAAGCTGGCTAGGGCCACCTAGACCCACCCACCCTCACATCTTGAGCTGCCTAGTTAAATAAAGGTTAAATAAAAATACCTAGCCATCTTTTGATGTAAACTATTTAGTAGTTTAGCAGTTGTCAAACTAACGTTATAACCACAGATAAAAGGAGAACGTTCTACCATCTTTGTTATAACCATCTGTGCTATACCGTTACTATGTAGCTAAGATAGTTAGCTTGATAACGACAGAGGCGCTAAAGATGAGGAAATTTGACAACCCTGCAAGTATATACGGTAAAGTAAATAGTAACGTTATGTTGGCTATTTACAACATACATTTAACGAAAGTTTAGCAGATGTTTATTTTACATCAGACAACATTAGTGCTAAAATGATATTGTCCATAAATGGGAGAGCCTAACAGATCCATAACATTTAGCTCGCTCTGGTCATGATGTTACATCTAAATTGTTACATGTAATTTTATTTAGTTTGCTCAAATGGCAATCCAATCACGATTTCACAACAACTTAATATGGCTAGAGAACAACTAGCGAGCTAACTACCGAAGGCTGACTAACGTTTTAAAGTTAACCCCCGGCCTCAACACGTCGTCGGTAGCGTGGCATCGACGAAAGCACTGTCAACCAAAGACGATTTTGATAAAGAAACCATTTCTCACCATGATCCTGGTTGAATCCCGCGTACAAGAGTCCGTTCCCATGTGCATTTGATGGTAGTAAATTCATTACTTCGATCAGATAATCACAGGCGTACGTTAGCCGAATTTTAACAGAATGCTAGCTAGCGTTCCTCCTGTGCCACAGACAACCAGCCAGGAAAAACAACACAGCCAAAGAAACAGCTATTGGTTCCAGGACGCTCAAACGAGTACCGAGCGATCGATTGATTGGGAGTGGGCGTTTCAGTACTAGTCCAAAAACAGTGAAAAAACAATATACTGTATATTTGATATTTTATTTAACCTTTATTAAACAGTGAAGACATATTGAGACCTAGGTCTCTTTTTCTCTGTATTATGATACAACATAAATATACACATTAAACGCAACATGTAAAGTGTTGGTCCCATGTTTCATGAGCTGAAATAAAAGATCACAGAAACTTTCCATATACACAAAAAACGTATTTCTCTCAATTGGTTTGCGCAAATATGTTTACATTCCTGTTAGTGAGCATTTCTCCTTTGACAGGATAGTCCATCCACCTGAAAGGTGTGGCATATCAAGAAGCTTATTAAAAACAGCATGATCATTACACAGGTGCACCTTGTGCTGGGGACAATACAATACCACTCTAAACGTGCAGTTTTGTCACACAACACAATGTCACAGATGTCTCAGGTTTTGAGGGAGCGTGCAATTGGCATGCTGACAGCAGGAATGTCCACCAGAGCTGTTGCCAGATAATTTAATGTTCATTTCTCTGCCGTAAGCCGCCTCCAACGTCGTTTTAGTGAATCGTCCAACCAGCTTCACAACCGCAGACCACGTGTAACCACTCGAGTCCAGGACCTCAACATCCGACTTAGTCATTTAAGGACAGATCAAAATTTACGGGAGGGGGGTGGTACTTGGTACTGTTTTGGTACTTCCCTTGTGCACTCCGCTTTTCCGCGCACTAACTTTTACTATACCACAGGCCAATATAGTCTACCAGTCTGTTCTATCCTGCCCTCCATCCACCGTTCATAGTGACAATAGTCGTAGGTGGATAGTTTGTCCAGATCTGCAATAGGCTTACTAGCAATCATACCACACATAAAAACATCAAAAGCTGCATAAATGTTCTATATGAATCCACAAGAACAAGGCCAGGTGCATCATTGCGCATGAAAATACAGTGAAGCCTTGAAGTCCGCAGCTCAAAAAGCTTCCCTATTGATTTTGTTTAAGGACAATACAAGTATCCTACCCAGACTAATCTACAACACCACAATGCAATGAAGCATTTCAAGTGAGTACAAAATCCTACTCTCGGCTCTGTGACTTGAACGTTTCATTCCATTTGGATCAGTTGTGGGCCTACTCTGGACAGTTCATAAGGTCTAGAAAGCCACAGTTGCAGACTAGTCTGGCTGTATTTTTACTTTAGATACTGAGATGCGCTGTCTGTTTCAGATCATCATTCTGCCAAGTCATCCTATAATAATGTGGCAACATATGATCCTGGCAGACCCGGTTATTCAGGAAAGCTTAACACACTCTGCCTCCTCTCCAATCCAAACGGCTATTCCTTACGCACTTAGAACCAAATTCTTCAATATAGCATATTATCATTTAACTTTTAAAATGTATTACGTTTTATATGTGGCATAAACGCATCTGGTCACAATGTTTTCATCTGATTAGGCTACTTCAGAAGTCTCCTGTAGACGTGCGCACATTCGTCCAAAATATAATTCCATCATCCTCAAAATGGCTTGACATTAACCAGGTTTCCATCCAACCTTTTAATGCGAGTTAAATTGGATAAAACATGTCAAAGACATCATGGGATGCAGTTTAATAGGCTACAGATGAAATAAGTTATTATGTACTTCACCAGGTGGTGAAAGAGCTCCTTTCAATAAATATCAAGGGTCTTATTCTGGTGACGTGATGATCGATGCTTGGCTGCCGTTGACAAATAAAAATAATTTTGCTCTTATCCATAATAATCTCATCGTGTCGTAGGCTATACCCACACTATATCTGTGAGCTGTTGGCTAGAACACACTTTATCCGTAATAAGTGAATTTGATGGAAACACAACTCTGATGGGAAAATATGCATATGATTTTTTTGCAGATTTTAGAAAATTCCAGGTGAGGCTGGTGGGAGGAGCTATAGGAGGATGGGCTCGTTGTAATGGCTGGAATGGAATAAATGGAACGGTATCAAACACATCAAACATATGGAAACCACATGTTTCCCTCTGTTTCCATTTATGCCATTCCAGCCATTACAACGAGCCCGTCCTCCTATAGCTCCTCCCATCAGGCTCCAACGGAATATTGACATAAAAACTGTCACCAATTGGGTGGAAACCTAGCTATAGACACCTTAAAGGCTCAAGTGCGTTAGTCCAGTGTAACTTTGATTTTGCCTGTCCGTCATGGTTCACCAGCAGCCCCAAACATCTAAAGAATAAGCTACAGACCAGCCAAAACAAGCTTGTAAGAATTGTACTTAAACTCCCCTCCCATACTCATCTGGAGGTCAAGCATTTTTTTCCGTCTGTATCCAGGCAAGTCAGTTAAGAACAAATTCTTATTTACAATGATGGCCTACCCAGGCCAAACCTGGACGACACTGGGCCAAATGTGCGCCACCCTATGGTACTCCCTATCACGGCCAGATGTGATACAGCCTGGATTCAAACCAGGGACTGTAGTGACGCCTCTTGTATTGAGATGCAGTGCCTTAGTAAAAAAAAATAGGGACCACAACGGAAATAAGTTCCCGACTTTATTGTGCAATCCTGGTCACTTTGACAAATGTTATATACAGTATGTATTTTTTTAACTGACAAATAAAATCAATCAATCCAAACAAATCACCAAAAAGTTTAATGACATTCGGAGATTGTCAAACCAACCTTTTATCCTGGGTAAGCCCACAAGGTAGGAAGGAATGTATTTTCTGTTTGTTGAGATTGACAGTCTATTTATTGAGTTGTTGAAAACCATGATATTGAAGTGCCCGAAGTCGGTATGATTTTTTTTATTGGTTGTGTGGTGCATTGGCACAGAAACCTGTTGGTGGAAAATTTGTTGCATTATTTTATATAATTATTAATATGGCATCAAAATGCTGAACATCTGACTTCCCCCTAGCTGATCATTGTCTGCAGACGGCTCTGATCGTAGTGTAATGAAACAGGCAGGGAGAGGGAGTTTGTCCGGGGTGGTTCGGCGAATCCTCAACCTTCCTGGCCAGTAGCCCTGCATGGTATCGACTGGGCCACAAAAGCATGCTGAAGTGGAAAAGTTGATATCCACCTTTATAAACACAGGGTTGCTACAGTTGTTATTTGTGGTCGTAATATTTTGAGTTAATCCCACGCGGGGGGAGTGTGTGCAATTTTTTGGGACAGTATAAGGGGATGGTCATGTGAAGAAAAACTGACATTGGGAGGGGGGTGCATTTTTATTAATAACTCCTAGGAGTTGGACCAACATCCCCCGCATTACATTTCGAACTGCCCCTTTAACAGATGGACAATGAACACCATTCTGTCCTATTGAACTGCCCCTTTAACAGATGAACAATGAACACCATTCTGTCCTATTGAAGTGCCCCTTTAACAGATGAACAATGAACACCATTCTGTCCTATTGAACTGCCCCTTTAACAGATGAACAATGAACACCATTCTGTCCTATTGAAGTGCCCCTTTAACAGATGAACAATGAACACCATTCTGTCCTATTGAACTGCCCCTTTAACAGATGAACAATGAACACCATTCTGTCCTATTGAACTGCAAATCACCCCCCCCCCCCCCAGCAGAAGTGTGAAGTTTCACCACTGCCCTTTAACCTTATCAAACAAAAGACAAAAACAAATTCATAATTTTTAACAATTACAAAACGTATCAATGTGGATCATGTAGATAGTTTGACCATATTGTCAATGTATTGCATTGTTGCATCTTGCTCATCTCAAGATCTCTCGCGCTGCTCGTGGCAGAGTCATTTCGCCACATTTATCTTTACTCAAGCCAGGTAACGTTAGCAACGGTTTTTATAACCGAATCAAATGTTATTTGTCACATGCGCCGAAAACAACCTTACTGTGAAAAGCTTACTTACAAGCCCTTAACCAAAAATGCAGTTCAGGAATAAACGAAAGTTTAAAAAATACTGGAGTCTTTGACAATTTTTTGGACCTTCTTCTGACACCGCCTAGTGGGTCCTGGATGTCAGGAAGCTTGGCCCCAGTGATGTACTGGGCTGTACGCACTACCCTCTGTAGTGCCTTCCGGTCAGATGCCGAGCGTTTGCCATACCAGGCGGTAATGCAACCGGTCAGGATGCTGTCGATGGTGCAGTTGTAGAACTTTTTGAGGATCTGGGGACCCATGCCAAATCTTTTCAGTCTCCTGAGGTGGAAAAGGTGTTGTCGTGCCCTCTTTACAACTGTCTTGGTGTATTTGGACCTTAGTTTGTTGGTGATCTGGACACCAAGGAACTTGAAATTCTCGACCCGCTCCACTTTAGTCCCGTCGATGTTAATGGGGGCCCGTTTGGCCATCCTTTTCTTATAGTCCTTTGTTTTGCTCACAATGAGAGAGGTTGTTGTCCTGGCTTCTGACCTCCTCCCTATAGGCTGTCTCATCGTTGTCGGGTCTCTGACCTCCTCCCTATAGGCTGTCTCATCGTTGTCGGGTCTCTGACCTCCTCCCTATAGGCTGTCTCATCGTTGTCGGGTCTCTGACCTCCTCCCTATAGGCTGTCTCATCGTTGTCGGGTCTCTGACCTCCTCCCTATAGGCTGTCTCATCGTTGTCGGTGATCAAGCCTAACACTGTTGTGTCGTCAGCAAACTTAATGATGACGTTGGAGTCGTGCTCTGCCACACAGGTGAACAGGGAGTACAGGAGGGGTCTAGGCACGCACCCTGAGGGGCTCCAGTGTTGAGGATCAGCGTGGCAGATGTGTTGTTGCCTATCCTCACCACCTTGTGGTGGCCCGTCAGGAAGTCCAGGATCCAGTTGCAGAGGGAGGTGTTTAGTCCCAGGGTCCTTAGCTTAGTGATGTGGGCACTATGATGTTGAACGCTGAGCTGTAGTCAATGAACAGTATTTTCACATAGTACTTATTTTTGTCCAGGTGAGAAAGGGCAGTGTGGATTGCGATTGAGATGGCATCATCTGTGGATCTGTTGGGGCGGTATGCGAATTGGAGTGGGTCTAGGGTTTCCGATATGATGGTGTTGATGTGAGCCATGACCAGCCTTTCAACGCACTTCATGGCTACAAATGTGAGTGCTACGGGGCGGTAATCATTTAGGCGGGTTACATTCCCTTTCTTGGGCACAGGGACTATGGTGGTCTGTTTGAAACATGTTGGTATTACAGACTCGGTCAGGGACAGGTTGAAAATGTCAATGAAGACACATGACAGTTGGTCCACGCATGCTTTGAGTACACGTCCTGGTAATCCGTCTGGCGCAGCCGCTTTGTGAATGTTGACCTGTTTAAAAAGTAATTTATATTATTCATTCAGAGGCTAGTTTATCACCATGATCTATAAGAGAATATTGATTATTTTGGCCTTTAAAAGTGCTTGCTGCAGTATGACAATATATCCTTTCGCAATTAGCTAGTTAGCTAGCTGTCACCACTGACTGACGGATGGTGATTTAATAAAAAAAAAAATTATAAATACAATTTAAAAAGTGGAAGATAACCGCAACACGAGTATACACAGACATAACTACATTGTCGGTCTCCACCAGAGATAGCTCAGGATGTACACCAGAGGCAGACATTGCTCCAGCCAGATGAAAGTTAGCTAGTCAGGTAGCTAGCTAAAATGCAACCACGTGCCAACATGAAAAGGTAGATAGCTGGTTTGCCAACTCTCGCTAACCCATGCCATGTCCTTGGTCAAATTTACCATCAGGGTGCTGCCCTGCGTGGCCGTCGCGCGCCGTTTGGGAATATCTCTACGGAAATTGTAGATTGAAAAGAATGCTTTTACACGACGTACAAATATGAATTTGCAGCCCCTATGGTCATTCCGACATATATATTTTCTAATGCGCCCCAGTGGTCTAATGGATAAGGCACTGGCCCCCTTCAATATCGACTGCCTCCCAAACAGCCAGCTGTCAGTTTCCTGGTTGTATACAATGTATCTGCTGTACATATAATGACACACGAGATTCCAATAGTTCATAAAATGTTGCAGTATGGACTGCAAAATGTGGTTCTATGGTGTAATGGTTAGCACTCTGGACTCTGAATCCAGCGATCCGAGTTCAAATCTCGGTAGGACCTGATATTTTATCACAACCATGAAGATTTCTCACATGTATTCCACCGAACATTTGTCCTAACTAAATTTGCACTGTGTTAATGCATCTCCAGAGGGTGGTGCAGTCTGCACATCATCACCGGGGGCAGACTACCTGCCCTCCAGGACACCTACACCACCCGATGTCACAGGAAGACCAAAAGATCATCGAGGACAACAACCACTCGACCCACTGCCTGTTCACCCCGCTACCATCCAGAAGGCGAGGTCAGTACAGGTGCATCAAAGCTGGGACCGAGAGACTGAAAAACAGCTTTTATCTCAAGGCCATCAGACTGTTTAACTGCCATCACTAACACAGAGAGGCTGCTGCCTACATACAGACTTGAAATCATTGGCCACTTTAATACATGGGTCACTAGTCACTTTAATAATGCCACTTTAATAAGGTTTACATATCTTGCATTACTCATCTCATATGTATATACTGTATTTTATACCATCTATTGCATCTTGCCTATGCCGCTCGGTCATCGCTCATCCATATATTTATATGTATATATACTTATTCCATCCCTTTACTTAGATTTGTGAGTATTATGTAGTTGTTGTGTGGAACCCCTACCTGTCCCAGACCTGCTGCTTTCAACTCTTAATGATCGGCTATGAAAAGCCAACTGACTTTTATTCCTGATTATTATTTGACCATGCTTGTCATTTATGAACATTTTGAAAATCTTGGCTCTCTCTAATTCTCTCCTTCTCTCTTTCTTTCTCTCTCTCGGAGGACCTGAGCCCTAGGACCATACGTCAGGACTACCGGGCATGATGACTCCTTGCTGTCCCCAGTCCGCCTGGCCTTGCTGCTATTCCAGTTTCAACTGTTCTGCCTGCGGTTACGGAACCCTTATCTGTCCCAGACCTGCTGTTTTCAACTCTTAATGATCGGCTATGAAAAGCCAACTGACATTTATTCCTGATTATTATTTGACCATGCTTGTCATTTATGAACATTTTGAAAATCTTGGCTCTCTCTAATTTTCTCTTTCTCTCTTTCTTTCTCTCTCTCGGAGGACCTGAGCCCTAGGACCATACGTCAGGACTACCGGGCATGATGACTCCTTGCTGTCCCCAGTCCACCTGGCCTTGCTGCTATTCCAGTTTCAACTGTTCTGCCTGCGGTTATGGAACCGCCACCTGTCCCAGACCTGCTGTTTTCAACTCTTAATGACCGGCTATGAAAAGCCAACTGAAAATTATTAATGATTATTATTTGACCATGCTTGTCACTTATGAACATTTTGAACATCTTGGCATAGTTCTGTTATAATCTCCACCCGGCACAGCCAGAAGAGGACTGGCCACCCCTCATAGCCTGGTTCCTCTCTATGTCAGGTTTTGGCCAGGACTGTTCTGGTTTTTGTCACTAGATGTCCCCATTGCACCTTTTTTGAACCTTTTGTTTTTTTCCTTGCTCTATTATTGTTTGCACCTGTAGGTCGTTCCCTTGTTTGGTATTTAAACCCTGTGTGTTCCTCAGTTCTTTGCTCAGTGTTTGTATGTTAGCACCCAGCCCCAGCCTTTTTGTGTGAAACATATATTTCTCGGATTGGATTTTCCAGAGGTTCTCTGGTTTAGTTCTTGTGTAATTTTGAGTAGTCTTTTGAGGTTTGTTTTTCCCTGCTGTTTTTTACCACTTTGTGGAGTTCCATTTTGTGCCTCTTGGCTTTATTTTGGACATTGTGGATTTAGATTTTGGCCTGAAGATTTTGTTCTTTAATTAACTAAACCACCATCTCTAGTACTGCTGTGTCTGCCTCATCTTCTGGGTTCTGCTGATTATTAGTGACTGTTTCTCGCACCGGGTCCTGACACTCTAGGTTTCTTCCTAGGTTTTGGCCTTTCTAGGGAGTTTTTCCTAGCCACCGTGCTTCTACACCTGCATTGCTTGCTGTTTGGGTTTTTAGGCTGGGTTTCTGTACAGCACTTCGAGATATTAGCTGATGTACGAAGGGCTATATAAAATAAACTTGATTGATTGATTGTGGAATTGTTCGATTACTAGTTAGATATTACTGCTCTGTCGGAACTAGAAGCACAAGCGTTTCGCTACACTCGCAATAACATCTGCTAACCATGTGTATGTGACCAATAAATTCGATTCGACTTTATTTGAAGTAAGATAATGAATTCAGTATTTTTTTACTCTTTCTTCCACGGCAGAATAAAAACCATATCAACAAAGCATTGAGCCTTGCTGGTGATGTCAGAGCAGAGCAGGAGCCAGCAGAGAAACCTCAGGGCCTACATTCAGATGATATTGACATCATAGCAGAGGCTAGTGAGAAACCCAAATGAGGCTACTGCAAAGGACATAGACCTCAGGGCATCTAGGTAGTGAATGAGTCCTGCTTTGTGTCTATTTTCTCACGTAATCAATACATTTAGCATTTTTTGTTTGAAAGGATAAAACATCTATGTTGAGTTTTTGTAGACATGCTGATCTCATTTGAGTTGATTGCTGAGTTGATTATTTTTCTATAAATTACAAGTAAATGCTATTCAATGAATGAGCAAAACACATCGGATTCCGCGTGAACGGGAAGAAAAAAATAGCAGAGGATGGTTTCGATCCATCGACCTCTGGGTTATGGGCCCAGCACGCTTCCGCTGCGCCACTCTGCTATACAGGAATTTGTATCGCAGTTAGCTTAAAATACGCAGCTGGAAACGCCCACACTGTACGACTAGAATGAGAGGCAAGGGTGCACTCGGTTCGGAAGTCGTTACCTACCGCAACTGTGCAAGAAGAGGTAGAAATGATATGCGGTCGTGTACAGTATGAGAACATTTAACTTGTTTGCCTAATAAGTCATGCTGAATCAGGCCATTGTCAAATCTTGACCCTTCCGCATTCAAATGAAAGTACCTAGCTACAAATTTGGCAGTAACCATACGATTTAGCAAAAGACGACCACGAAGGGACTCGAACCCTCAATCTTCTGATTCGAAGTCAGACGCCTTATCCATTAGGCCACGCGGTCGATGTAGAAAACTACAACGTTTAAGACATCTAAAGGCTACTACCTTTAACGTTGGATCAATGATGATGTAAAATGAAGATATAATTTACGCTTTTAGGCGATGTCTGGCGACCTGGCTAGCTGTGCTCATGCACAGAAACACGCAATCGAGTCTAATGGTCTTATCGCGCTGTTATCAATAATGAAAACGTGTCAGTTTGTCACTTTCACGAGGTTGGAGTAATGACAAGTTCGGTTACTTAAGACATTAGCTAGAGAAGATTTCGATAAAATTAAACGACGAAGGAATAATTTTTCACTTCTCTCGTTGAATTCTTAATCATCAAACCCGGTCTGTTCTACCGAGTCTGCTTGGCTAGCGTTCACGGAAATCTCGCGATGTCGGGCCTCGTTTTAAAAAACTCGGTTTGAATATTTGTTTTCTGCTCAGTGGCTCACGGTGCTGGAGTGAGTGTTTGCAGCTAAACACTGTAAATATAACTAGACGGGTGAAATAGTATAGTGATACGTAAAGGTAGACGCCGTTGACCTGGCCAATCTTTGTGGAAGGGTGCGGGGATCGTCGGGGCGGGTGAATGAAAATCGGACTAACTTGACCCCCTTGTGTGTGCGTGCGGTGGTGTAAAGTACTTGTGTAAAAATACTTTAAAGTACTACTTAAATAGTTTTTGGGCGGTATCTGTACATTACTTTACTATGTATATGTTTGACAACTTTTACTTCACTACATTATAGTGAAAATAATGTACTTTCTACTCCATACATTTCCCTGACACCCAAAAGTACATTTTGACTGCTTAGCAGGACAGAAACATTGTCGATTAAAGACAAAATCCGTAGTCATACCTACTACATCTGATCTGGCAGACTCACTAAACACAAATGCTTTGTTTGTAAATTATCTGAGTGTTGGAGTGTGCCCCGCTATCTGTAAATGAAAAAACAACAAGATAATCGTGCCATCTGGTTTGCTTAATATAAGGAATTTACTTCTACTTTTGATACGTAAGTACATTTTAGCAATTACATGTATTTTTGATACTTAAGTATTTTTAAAACCAAATACTTTTACTGAAGTAGTATTTTACTGGGTTACTTTAACTTTTATTCAAGTCATTTTCCATTGGGATTGGAAATGATGCAGACAATTACATTGGAAGCAACATTCTTTCCGCAATATTAAGCTGATCCACCCCTAAAAAAAAAATATATATATATAATTTTCCATTAAAGTCTCTTTACTTTACCTCAATTATGACAATTGGCAACTTTTTCCACCACTGTGTGCGTGCCTCCATTAATCATTCCACCAGCCAATTAATCAAATAATTAACCATCAATATACATTTTCAGAGTAATATAACAAAATCCACAAAGAGACATATTTTCATTCCAATGCTTTAATTGCACAGAGCAGACATGTAAGTCAATGATACAGAGTGTCACAACACGAATGACTCTTAGTTCAATGAGAGAGCGCTAATGTGGCTTGCTACAATGACAAAACTTGTGATGCTGAAGGCTAACTAATATGCTCATAAAACTAATAATATGCTCATTCATCTGAATGAATTTTAATTTAACTAGGCAAGTCAATTAAGATCAAATTCTTATTTACACTGACAGCCTACACCGGCCAAACCTGGACAAATTGTGCACTCCCAATCATGGCCGGTTGCAATACAGCCTGGAATCAAACCAGGGTGTCTGTAGTGACATAACTAGCCCTGACATGAGGTGCCTTATACCGCTGTGCCACTCGGGAGCCCAACAGGTTGAGTAGATAAATAAGAAACAAATATGACTTGATTTCCATTCTAAAGATGTAGCCTATCAATAATGAATACAATCACATATAGGCACCATGGCAGATAAGTGTCGTTATCATGAATCAATGCTCACAGAGACACACAATAATGGAATAAATACACAAGCAATAATAAGTAAATATCCATGTATAAATACGCAATAACTTCTTTTTTTTTAAGTGCAATCAGTAAAACATTACAGTGCAGAGAAAGCCAAGGAGCCTTCAAAAGGACATTGTGAGAATGTTCCATAAGAATGGGATGTCCACTTTTGAGTGACTCCCCGTTAGGAAGGGTGGACGTGTAAACCGCTTCATTTTGTTGTCTCTTATTAGAATATACAACATATATTACCATTGCTATGACACAGTGTCATTATCTCCTTGCACTGAAGAGCTTCTAGGCTGTGCAGGCTTTTGTTCCAGCCCAGCAGTATACCTGAATGCTGGGCTGGAACGAAAGCCTGCACCACACACTGCGGCCCTCCAGGACCAGGAAGAAACATTGCTATGACAGAAGACGTCATGCCCGTCCTCCACAAGACGTTATGCCCGTCCTCACAAGACGTCATGCCCGTCCTCCACAAGACGTCATGCCCCTTTTCTTCACTCAGCAACACTTGAGTGACCTTGGGAGAAATATTTGCCTCTGCTTGTACCTGACACATACGACTCATAATAAACTGAGTGGTTCGAGCCCTGAATGCTGATTGGCTGACAGCTGTGGTATATCAGACCGTATACCATAGGTATGACAAAACATTTATTTTTAACTGCTCTAATTACATTGGTAACCAGTTTATAATAGCAATAAGGCACCTCAGGGGTTTGTGATATATGGCCAATATACCACGGCTAAGGGCTGTGTCCAATTTGCGTCGTGCATAAGAACAGCCCTTAGCTGTGGTATATTGGCCATATACCACACCACCTCGTGCCTTAATGCTTCATTATAACACTGTGGAGAAAACTATAACACATTTCTGGTTAAAATGATTCAGTTGATTTCTCTGTAACAACTTTTCTTTTCTCATTCCACACTCCACAGTTTAACTTTCACAACACCACACCAGCATTGATCTCACGCCAAATCCTGTGGCTGCTATAAAGGTTTGAAGCTTCAGTTGAGTCTAAGACCTTGAGTTAGTTATCTCTAAATCAAATCAAATGTTATGCGTCGTAAACGACAGGTGTGGACTAACAGTGAAATGCTTACTTACGGGCTCTTCCCAACAACGCAGGGAGAAAGAACAGAGAAATAATAGAAAAGTAAAACATGTAATAATACAAGGTATACTCGATTATATTTCCTGTATACTGCAGGTTCATTGTTGTGTACATTTTCTCCTGCCATATGGTATGGCATTACAATGTGAGTATTTCACATAGATAAGTCAAAGTAATGCAACATGCGCTATAACATTCATGATAATAAGGGAAGGTGGTTGGAGTTATGGACCATGCTCGAGTGGCTAATGCCTAAAATGTTTAGCCCTGGCTGAACGCGGGGCGCCACATCAGGAAGTTGCATTAGCCACTCGAGCATGGTGATGGAAAATGGTGTTTCAAAAAGAAAGTAGGTTTTCTTCCACCTTAAATTAAAATCGAGTGAAGTAGGAGAATGGAGAATGTACGAACTGGTCGTCGGGGGACACGAGTGTATTACCAGCTGGGTATATCAAGCCCAGACAATAGTGGAGTCCATCAAGTTGAGGGTGACAGTTATCATACCTGTGTGACCTGTGTAACGGTAGCAAAAGGCAGCTGTGTTAGATCTCACTGGCAAAGCTAGGCAGGTGCTAATAGCATTAGTAGTAGATTGGTTTCAGTAGCATATTGTTTGATTGGTAACTATAGTAACAGAAGCAGTCCACAGGAGGTTCCTTAGTTTGTGAAAACTGGCTTGTTCTAATTGCTGGAGCAGAATCATTTGGAATGGTATCAAATACATTTAACACATTGGTTTTTAGGTGTTTGATGTCATTCCATTTGCTCCGTTCCAGCCATTATTATGAGCCGTTGTCCCCTCAGCAGCCTCCTGTGAAGCAGACAGGAGACCAGACCCCATACAGAAGCCTACTCATGAGTGCTACACATCGGTAGAGTACGAGGCAAATTCCTCCTCTAATCTCAAGCGCTTTGAGCATGGAAAAAGCACTGCGCTACCAAACCAATCCAGTATCATCATTTATTTGCTGGACTTGCCAGACTTGCTGGCTTTGGTGGCTTTGGTAGCTTTGATGTCCATCTTGGTCTTTTGAATACGAGAAAAGATCTCCTTGAAGAGAGCTTTGTACTCTGGCGCGCTCTGGCCCAGTCGTTTATCCACCGCCTCCACCTGCTTACTGATGCTTTCCATCACCTCGGGGGTGGAGGGGGACTGGGTGGGGGAGGGCGGGGGTGCAGGGGTGGGGCCCATGGCACAGTCCTTCATGGAGGGGTCCCTGGAGACGGGCCGCGAGGTCTGCACCCCCGCGTGGCACATGGACTCCTCGTGGCGCCGGCACTTCCCTAACAGCTCCTCATACTTCTCCAGCAGTGCGTGGTACTGCTCGTCCACCTCCCTCAGGATGGACATCCCTCTCTTACGGACGCTGTTGGCGTGGATCGCGTAGCTTCCTCTTCTCTTCCCGGACGCGTCCCTTGCCACGATGGCATTCAGTGCCGTGTCGCTGCAGCTCTTCCTGACGGGGCTGGAGGCAGGTAACAACTCTCCACCTAAGCCTCCTCCCCCCTCGCCCTCCTCCCTGGACCCTCCACCCACTTCTCCTCCCTCCCCCTCCAGGGTGTCTGTCTCGGGGGTGTTGTTGAGGAGGGTCTGGGTGAAGCCCACGCCGTCATCTTCGCTGCTCAGGAGGAGGGTCCTCGCCCGTCGGAGCTGCTGGAGTTCCTGGAGCTCTGCCTCTAGTTCACGAACCCGTGCCTGGCAGCTCTCTGCACCCTGTCAATCAATCAATGAGTCAACGAGTCAATCAGTCAGTCAGTCAGACAGTCAATAAACCAATCACTCAATTTTTTTATTCTCCCAGAAAAGAGGGAGAGTTAGGAGCCCTGCTATATTTAAGTTAGGAACAAGTATCAGTATCACTCATTGGATTGAACCGACTTAGTAGAACATGCAACCATAAAAAAACGGAGGCACTCCTTTTGGAATGAATATTAAATGGAGTTGAAATAGGAGTGATTCTGACCAGCACACGTGACTCCAGACGAGAGAACTCCCCCAGGAGGACGTGACACTCTCTCTCCGCCCCCTCCCTGCGACCCCGCTCCGCCCTCACGGCCGAGCGCAGCGCCGACACCGCCTCTCTCAGACGCTCGTTCTCCTCCTCTGCTGGCTGCCGCTTAGTCTCTGAGGTGAAGCTGTCTGAGCGGCCCACCACAAACCCATCCTCATACCTGACGGACAGACAGAGATAGAGAGACACAGAGTTCCACACAATATCAGCTAAAATCCTAACATCGCTGAGCCTCTCATATTAAACTACAATCCTTCCTGTAGATGTTCTTGTCTTGCCAACTAAACGATGTGGCACAGACAGGGGTTCACACACTACAAGATTCTTTACTTGGTCGTGAGGATTTTCGATTACCAACACACTGTCTCGTGAAAAACAATGATGGTGATTAGATTGTTAACGTAGCTGGAACAAAGCAGCCTCAATCGTTTTCAGTCAGACATTCACACCTGCCACACAGAGTTGAAATATTTAGCCAACATTTTTTTTGAGTTGAATAACATTTGCCTGTGAACTTCAGAGCTGTAACGATTTGACACTTTGTTTTAAAGGCAAGTACAAAACACCTAATAATTGTAGTCATGGTTCCTGCTGGAGAGTCTACACATTCTGGGTGATGTGATACAACGTCATCATCTCGCTGGCTTCTTCTCTGGCCAGCTCTCATTGGCTATTGATGATCACCGTACTCACACTACAAGAGCATTGCAGATTTTGTTCCGATAGAATCGAACGTCTGAAAATCTCGGGACGTCTGGTACGGCTCAAAGACGGGATCGGTAGCTCTCAGATTGTGTCTCTGACCCAATTACATTAAACAAGCGTCGGTGACGGCCGGACGCCCGCAACAAGCAGGCAACGACATGGGGATTTTTTCTCCGATCACAAAAACTTGTTTACTTGTACCTACAGACAAGCGCAACACATAGTCTAGGGACCTTGAGATCCAGTAACCAAAGACGTGAGTGTGACTGCTATGAGCCCTCACTTGGGTGCGGTGCAGAGTTCCCTAAGGCAAGGGAAGGAGGCGATGGTTTTGCGCCGTTCCCTCTTCTCCCTCCGGACCCTGAGCTGCTCCAGGGAGTGGAGCTGTTCCACCTGCCCAGAGAGAGACTCCACCTGGGTCTGCAGGGTCTCGATGGTCCCCGTCAACCTGGGAGAACCAGGGAAGAGAGAAATGGGGTTAGTGTGTTTGTGTACGTGCATTTGACGCTGTGCGTTCGTCCAGCTCACCTCTCCATCTTATGTTGCGAGGCCTTGCTGTCCAGTACCAGGGTACGGTTGGTGAACTCCAGTTCTCTGGCTGTCCCATCGAGCTGCTCGTACACCTTAGCATGTTGCTCATTCATTTCCCTCAGCACCTCCAGCTGCTTAGCCAGGTACTGCACAGAGAGAGACATACTGTATATATATATGCTGTACACACATAAATATCACAGGAGGAGGTTGGTGGCACCTTAATTGGGGAGGATGGGGTCGTGGTAATGACTGGAGCGGAATGTTCTCACTTTGTCATTATGGGGTGTTGTATGTAGATTCATGCGGGAAAAAAACAATTTAAATCATTGAACGCGAAATGCACTTCTATTCCCTCCACTGGTTACTCTAAAACCCCTTGGTCATGAACTCAGTGAACCATTTCACTATATTTGGATCAGCTAGCAGGGTCAAAGAGTTACTGAGGCATTAGGTAGGCCAACCACCACAGCAGAGAAGAGCCAACATCCTACTACTCTGCTCAGTCAACAAGTAGATTGTCATCCAATCTACACCTAACTTATGGGTAGAGGTTACGTTAGAGTTTAGACAGTTAGGGAAAGGGGGGATACCTAGTCAGTTGTCAAACTGAATGTATTCAACTAAAATGTGTCTTCTGCATTTAACCCAAACCCTCTGAATCAGAAAGGTGCGGGGGGCTGCCTTAATCAGCACCCTAGGAACAGTGGGTTAACTGCCTTGTTCCGGGGCAGAACAGATGTTCCCTTTGTCAGCTCAGGGATTCAATCCATCAACCTTCCGGTTACTAGTCCAACGCTCTAACCACTAGGCTACCTGCCGCCCCTACACTCTAACACAGTGTCCAAAGAGAGGCCAGAAGTATACAGAATGGTGTCGTCTGCGTAGAGGTGGATCAGAGAATAACCAGCAGCAAGAGCGACATCATTGATGTATAAAGAGAAGAGAGTCGGCCCGAGAATTGAACCCTGTGGCACCCCCATAGAGACTGCCAGAGGTCCGGACAACAGGCCCTCCGATTTGACACACTGAACTCTATCAGAGAAGTAGTTGGTGAACCAGGCGAGGCAATCATTTGAGAAACCAAGGCTGACGAGTCTGCCAATAAGAATGTGGTGATTGACAGAGTTAAAAGCCTTGGCCAGGTCGATGAATATGGCTGCACAGTAATGTCTCTTATCGATGGCGGTTATGATATCGTTTAGGACCTTGAGCGTGGCTGAGGTGCACCCATGACCAGCTCTGAAACCAGATTGCATAGCGGAGAAGGTACGGTGGGATTCGAAATGGTCGGTAATCTGTTTGTTAACTTGGCTTTCGTTGACCTTAGAAAGACAGGGTAAGATAGATATAGGTCTGTAGCAGTCTGGGTCTAGAGTGTCACCCCATTGGAAGAGGGGGATGACCGCGGCAGCTTTCCAATCTTTGGGAATCTCAGACAATACGAAAGAGAGTTTGAACAGGCTAGTAATAGGATTTGCAACAATTTTGGCAGATTATTTTAGAAAGAGAGGGTCCAGATTGTCTAGCCCGGATTGTCCAGATTGTCTAGCTGATTTATAGGGGTCCAGATTTTGCCGCTCTTTCAGAACATCAGCTATCTGGATTTGGGTGAAGGAGAAATGGTGGGGGCTTTGGCGTGTTCCTGTGGAGGGTGCCAGACAGTTGACCGAGGTAGGGGTAGCCAGGTGGAAAGCATAGCCAGCCGTAGAGAAATGCTTATTGAAATTCTCAATTATAGTGGATTTATCGGTGGTAACAGTGTTTCCTAGCCTCAGAGCAATGGGCAGCTGGGAGGAGGTGCTCTTATTCTCCATGGACTTTAGTGTCCCAGAACTTTTTTGAGTTAGTACTACAGGATGCAAATTTCTGTTTGAAAAAGCTAGCCTTAGCTTTCCTAACTGCCCGTGTATATTTGTTGTTAACTTCCCTGAGAAGTTGCATATCACGAGGGCTATTCAATGCTAATACAGAATGCCACAGGATGTTTTTGTGCTGGTCAAGGGCAGACAGGTCTGGAGTGAACCAAGGACTATATCTATTCCTAGTTCTACATTTTTTGAATGGGGCATGCTTATTTAAGATGGTGAGGAAGGCACTTTTAAAGAATACCCAGGCATCATCTACTGACGGGATGAGGTCAATGTCATTCCAGGATACCACGGCCAGGTCAATTAGAAAGGCCTGCTCGCAGAAGTGTTTTAGGGAGCGTTTGACAGTGATGAGGGGTGGTCGTTTGGTCGCAGACCCATTATGGATCTTGATTGAAAACAGCAGAGGTGTATGTGGAGGGCAAGTTACTTAGGATGATATCTATGAGGGTGTCTGTGTTTACAGATTTTGGGTTGTACCTGGTAGGTTCATTGATAATTTGTGTGAGATTAAGGGCATCAAGCTTAGATTGTAGGATGGCCGGGGTGTTAAGCATGTCCCAGTTTAGGTCACCTAGCAGCACGAGCTCAGAAGATAGATGGGGGGCAATCAATTCACATATGGTATCGAGGGCACAGCTGGGGGCAGAGGGAGGTCTATAGCAAGCGGCAACAGTGAGAGACTTGTTTCTGGAAAAGGGAATTTTTAGAAGTAGAAGCTTGAAGAGTCATGATCAAGGGCTAGGCCTGGTCCAACGTTAGCTAGCTCTGGTCCAACGTTAGCTAGCTCTGGTCCAACGTTAGCTAGCTCTGGTCCAACGTTAGCTAGCTCTGGTCCAACGTTAGCTAGCTCTGGTCCAACGTTAGCTAGCTCTGGTCCAACGTTAGCTAGCTCTGGTCCAACGTTAGCTAGCTCTGGTCCAACGTTAGCTAGCTCTGGTCCAACGTCAGTTAAGCCAACTCTCTGAAGTTCAAAGACATTCAAAGTTCTTTCATAGAAGTCGCTCCTCTGTAGGTATAATTATGTGGGCCTAATTCAGATAATGCATGTCATCACAAGATGCCCAGCGCTTCATGCCCAGCGCTCTCCTCACCTGCAAAATTTCAATGCATGTACATAGCAAGCTGCTCTATCCATTGGTGAAGTAATTTAATGTAGAGCTAAATGTAAAAATAAAAATAATTATGATTTCCGAGGTTAAAAAGGAACATAGAGGACATTTTTGGGGGGTTCGAACCGGTTCAAAACTTTATTTTGCTCTGGAACGGATTGAAAAAAAATAATGGTTTTGTGCAGAAAGAAATTATTGGAAATTAATTTAGGTTCCAACCCCTGGATGTGGGTAGAGGTTACTATGTGGGTAGAAGTTACTATGTGGGTAGAGGTTACTATGTGGGTAGAAGTTACTATGTGGGTAGAGGTTACTATGTGGGTAGAGGTTACTATGTGGGTAGAGGTTACTATGTGGGTAGAGGTTAGACTATTGAGATACATCCATGGAGCGTTTGAGACTTGTCCCTCCTACCTCAATCTCCTGCACCTGCTCCTCATTGGTGATGTATATCTGCTGTAGAGAATCCTCCAGCTCCTTGTTCCTTTCCAACAGAGTCTTCCCAAGCTCTGCTGCCAGGTGGAGGTCTTGAGAGAGAGTGGGGGGGGGGGGGGGGGGGGGGGGGGGGGGGGGGTTAGAGCGATGTAGGGGGAGGGAATGAGGAAGAGAGAGAGCGCAAGAGGGAGAGAAAGAGAAAACAAAAAGATAATTACTTGACACATTGGAAAGAATATACAAAAAAAACAGAGCAAACTAGAATGCTATTTGGCCCCAAACAAAGAATACACAGTGGCAGAATACCTGACCACTGTGACTGACCCAAATTTAAGGAAAGCTTTGACTATGTACAGACTCAGTGAGTATAGCCTTGCTATTGAGAAAGGTTGCCGTAGGCAGACCTGGCTCTCAAGAGAAGATAGGATATGTGCACACTGCCCACAAAATGAGGTGGAAACTGAGCTGCACTTCCTACCAAATCTATGACCATATTCGAGACATATATTTCCATCAGATTACACAGGCCCACAAAGAATTCGAAAACAAACCCAATCTTGATAAACTCCCATATCTATTGGGTGAAATACTACAGTGCGCCATCACAGCAGCAAGATTTGTGACCTGTTGCCACAAGGGCAACCAGTGAAGAACAAACAAACACCATTGTAAATTCAACCCATATTTATTTTGATTTATTTTCCCTTTTGCACTTGAACTATTTGCACATAATATGACTTTTGAAATGTCATAATTAGTTTGGAACTTTTGTGAGTGTAATGTTTACTGTTCATTTTTTAACTGTTTATTTCACTTTTGTTTATTATCTATTTAACTTGCTTTTGCAATGTAAACACATGTTTTCCATGCCAATAAAGCCCTTAAATTGAAATTGAGATAGGGAGAGAGGTGGAGAGAGATGGAGGGGGGTGGAAGTTGGGAGAGAGGAGATGGGATAGAGAGATTAGAGATGGAGAGGGCCATGGGAGACGGAGAAGGAGATAGGTTGGAGGGAGCGAGGGGGGAGAGAAAGAGATTTTACATTTTGAGAGCAAGAGCTGTAACAAACTGTCTGAATAAGAGAGCAGCAGGAACAGGTTTTCCTTTGCTGGTCCAAAGATGTCAGTGAAGATGGTAAAAATAGTTTTTGAGTCTGCACTCGTCCCTATGACAGCCACAGTAGAAAGCGTTGTTCATACTGTAATATGGGGGTGGCAGCGTAGCCTAGTGGTTAGAGTGTTGGACTAGTAACCGAAAGGTTCCTAGATTGAATCCCCGAGCAAGGTACAAGGTACAAATCTGTTGTTCTGCCCCTGAACAAGGCAGTTAACCCACTGTTCCTAGGCTGTCATCGAAAATAAGAATTTGTTCTTAAGTGATTTGCCTAGTTAATAAAAATAATAATCCACTTAAGCAATAAGGCCAGAGGAGGTGTGGTATATGGCCAATATACCATGGCTTAGGGCTGTTTTTACGCACGACGCAACACGGAGTGCCTGGATACAGCCCTTAACCGTGGTTGGCCATCACAAACCTCCGAGGTGCCTTATTGCTATTATAAACTGTTTATCAATGTAATTAGAGCAGTTAAAATAAATGTTTTGTCATACCTGTGGTATACGGTCTGATATACCACGGCTGTCAGCCAATCAGCATTCAGGACTCGAACCACCCAGTTTATAATTTGGAATCACAGTTCTATGTTCAGCAGGCTTCTAAGAGCGTCTGCAAACAGAACATTCAAACATGAAAACATTCCACCTTAGACCTCTGTACCACTCGGGAGACCTAAAGCACTGCATCGTAGTGTTGCGGCGTCACTACAGCCTGGGGTTCACAACCGGCCGTGACTGGGAGTCCTACAAGGCAGGGCAAACAATTGGCCCAGCGTTGTCCGGGTTAGGGGAGGGTTTGTCTGGGGGTCTTTACTTGGCTCATCGCGCTCTAGCGACTACTTGTGGCGGGCCAGTGCCTGCAAGCAGACACGGTTGTCAGTTGAACAGTGTTTTCTTCGATGCATTGGTGAAGCTGGCTTATGGGTTAAGTGAGCGGGTGTTAAGAAGCAGAGCGGCTTGGCGGGTCATGTTTCGGAGGACGCATGACTCGACCTTCGCCCTCTGTTGGGGATGATGAGACAAGATTGCAATTGGATATCATGAAAAAGTGAGTACATTTTTTTAACAAAGAATTCCTCCCTGAGATACACATAGATGAACAAGCTCATTCTAGAGAGAAAGAGAGGGAGACACAGAAAGGGGGAGAGAGAGAGACAATGCTACAAAGAAAATGTATCTCTGTCAGTGAAAGTCTGAGATGTTTTGACCCTTGTATCTCTGCCAGTGAAGGTCTGAGACATTTTGACCCTTGTATCTCTGCCAGTGAAGGTCTGAGACATTTTGACCCTTGTATCTCTGCCAGTGAAGGTCTGAGATGTTTTGACCCTTCTATCTCTGCCAGTGAAGGTCTGAGATGTTTTGACCCTGGTATCTCTGCAGTGAAGATCTGAGACATTTTGACCCTTGTATCTCTGTCAGTGAAGGTCTGAGACATTTTGACCCTTGTATCTCTGTCAGTGAAGGTCTAAGACGTTTTGACCCTTGTATCTCTGCCAGTGAAGGTCTGAGACATTTTGACCCTTGTATCTCTGCAGTGAAGGTCTGAGACATTTTGACCCTTGTATCTCTGCCAGTGAATGTCTGAGACATTTTGACCCTTGTATCTCTGCAGTGAAGGTCTGAGACATTTTGACCCTTGTATCTCTGTCAGTGAAGGTCTGAGATGTTTTGACCCTTGTATCTCTGCCAGTGAAGGTCTGAGACATTTTGACCCTTGTATCTCTGCCAGTGAAGGTCTGAGACGTTTTGACCCTTGTATCTCTGCCAGTGAAGGTCTGAGACGTTTTGACCCTTGTATCTCTGCCAGTGAAGGTCTGAGATGTTTGACCCTTGTATCTCTGTCAGTGAAGGTCTGAGACATTCTGACCCTTGTATCTCTGCCAGTGAATGTCTGAGATGTTTGCCAAGATCATCAGAAGACAAGACACCACTTCTCCACAGAGTCTATATATTATGCAGTATGTCTCTCTGCAGCAGGGCGGAGGGGATGCTAATGTCTAAAGTAGAAAGTGACAGGATATGAAGTTGCTGTTAGATTCTGCATTTTATTCACATGCAAGCAGAGTGTGGGCTCAAACAAAAACGTGTAGTCATGTACACCCTGGAACAGGACTGAAGAACACTGCTCTAGTAGTGAAGCAATACAAGACACTAACAATCAGTCTAGACTAGAATACTTCTCTCATTTTATGGTAAAATGGTGCAGTTGAGAGATTGAGAGATATTCTCATTGATTAGGGGTCAAACAGGAGTGGAAGGGACTGTATTCTGCCTTCAGAGCGAATCAGCCCGATGCATAGTCTATATTTTCAGGTCTGACACAGCAGCGAGATATGTTTTGTGTTTTGGGACCTGTGGTCATATCTGAGAAGGGAAAACACACAACAACTCAATGGAAACACCATCACTCTCATTGTAGAGACTGAGCTGACAGTAAAACTCTGAGGTTGAGAGTGATGGACAATGGGATCACTGATCAACACTTCAGTTATCTGATAATCAGAGTTCATTCTAATCAGAATCTGATCTTCAACGAGAGAGAACACAGTATGTTTGTTGTTTTGAAGAGTGTTCAGAAACAGAAAGAACAGACAGGAGAGATGGCAAGCTCGCACACACACACACACACACACACACACACCTGGGAATTTGTTGCACACGCATCATTTTGTTCCAGTGCTTGCTTTTCAACCATGCTGTCTCTCCTCTTTCTTATTGTCCTGTCCTGTCTTCCCTCAATTAAACTAATGAGGAGAAAAGCAGGCTGCTGCCAGCTCCTCTCTGGCATGGGCTTATACATAGACCTGCCTGCTGCACTCACAGCTAATCAACTCCTCTCTGGCATGGGCTTATACATAGACCTGCCTGCTGCACTCACAGCTAATCAACTCCTCTCTGGCATGGGCTTATACATAGACCTGCCTGCTGCACTCACAGCTAATCAACTCCTCTCTGGCATGGGCTTATACATAGACCTGCCTGCTGCACTCACAGCTAATCAACTCCTCTCTGGCATGGGCTTATACATAGACCTGCCTGCTGCACTCACAGCTAATCAACTCCTCTCTGGCATGGGCTTATACATAGACCTGCCTGCTGCACTCACAGCTAATCAACTCCTCTCTGGCATGGGCTTATACATAGACCTGCCTGCTGCACTCACAGCTAATCAACTCCTCTCTGGCATGGGCTTATACATAGACCTGCCTGCTGCACTCACAGCTAATCAACTCCTCTCTGGCATGGGCTTATACATAGACCTGCCTGCTGCACTCACAGCTAATCAACTCCTCTCTGGCATGGGCTTATACATAGACCTGCCTGCTGCACTCACAGCTAATCAACTCCTCTCTGGCATGGGCTTATACATAGACCTGCCTGCTGCACTCACAGCTAATCAACTCCTCTGCTAGCCTTCCAGCACTATGCACAGCACATTCAACCCTACGTTGAACGTTACTTAACCAATTCCTATTTCATGACTGCTAATTCCCATTCCAATTCCAATTCTACGGCCGATTCAATCCTCACTAAGCGATAATGTTCAGGAAGAGAACACCGAGAGGTCACTCCTCAAAGGGTTAAACTCGCAAACAATGAGGAGGCTGCTTCCAGTCATAGAAATAGAATCTCATTCTAGTTCTGTGGATTCAGTGCTGTCCCACTGCTCCGTTAGAATAAGACAGTAGGACAAGGGACCGTGTATAACAGAATAGGGCCTATTAGAATGAGGCTAGGGGACCGTGTATAACAGAACATGGACTAGTATAATGAGGCTAAGGGACCGTGTATAACAGAACATGGACTAGTATAATGAGGCTAAGGGACCGTGAATAACAGAATAGGGACTATTAGAATGAGGCTAAGGGACCGTGCATAACAGAATAGGGCCTATTAGAATGGGGCTAAGGGACCGTGTATAACAGAATAGGGCCTATTAGAATGAGGCTAGGGGACCGTGTATAACAGAATAGGGACTATTAGAATGCGGCTAAGGGACCGTGTATAACAGAATAGGGCCTATTAGAATGGGGCTAAGGGACCGTGAATAACAGAATAGGGCCTATTAGAATGAGGCTAAGGGACCGTGTATAACAGAATAGGAACTATTAGAATGAGGCTAAGGGACCGTGAATAACAGAATAGGGGGATGAGTCCCACAGTGGGTGTTCAGAGGGAGATGAGTCCCACAGTGGGGGTTCAGAGGGGGATGAGTCCCACAGTGGGTGTTCAGAGGGGGATGAGTCCCACAGTGGGTTCAGAGGGGGATGAGTCCCACAGTGGGTGTTCAGAGGGAGATGAGTCCCACAGTGGGTGTTCAGAGGGGGATGAGTCCCACAGTGGGTTCAGAGGGAGATGAGTCCCACAGTGGGTGTTCAGAGGGAGATGAGTCCCACAGTGGGTTCAGAGGGAGATGAGTCCCACAGTGGGTTCAGAGGGAGATGAGTCCCACAGTGGGTTCAGAGGGAGATGAGTCCCACAGTGGGTTCAGAGGGAGATGAGTCCCACAGTGGGTGTTCAGAGGGAGATGAGTCCCACAGTGGGTTCAGAGGGAGATGAGTCCCACAGTGGGTTCAGAGGGATATGAGTCCCACAGTGGGTTCAGAGGGAGATGAGTCCCACAGTGGGTTCAGAGGGAGATGAGTCCCACAGTGGGTTCAGAGGGAGATGAGTCCCACAGTGGGTTCAGAGGGAGATGAGTCCCACAGTGGGTTCAGAGGGAGATGAGTCCCACAGTGGGTTCAGAGGGAGATGAGTCCCACAGTGGGTTCAGAGGGAGATGAGTCCCACAGTGGGTGTTCAGAGGGAGATGAGTCCCACAGTGGGTGTTCAGAGGGAGATGAGTCCCACAGTGGGTTCAGAGGGAGATGAGTCCCACAGTGGGTTCAGAGGGAGATGAGTCCCACAGTGGGTTCAGAGGGAGATGAGTCCCACAGTGGGTTCAGAGGGAGATGAGTCCCACAGTGGGTTCAGAGGGAGATGAGTCCCACAGTGGGTGTTCAGAGGGAGATGAGTCCCACAGTGGGTGTTCAGAGGGAGATGAGTCCCACAGTGGGTTCAGAGGGAGATGAGTCCCACAGTGGGTTCAGAGGGAGATGAGTCCCACAGTGGGTTCAGAGGGAGATGAGTCCCACAGTGGGTGTTCAGAGGGAGATGAGTCCCACAGTGGGTGTTCAGAGGGAGATGAGTCCCACAGTGGGTTCAGAGGGAGATGAGTCCCACAGTGGGTTCAGAGGGAGATGAGTCCCACAGTGGGTTCAGAGGGAGATGAGTCCCACAGTGGGTTCAGAGGGATGTCATAACTCTACTGTGAAGATCTGAAGGAGGTTGCAGTGGGTCCGCTCTACAGCACCCTCTCTCTCCCCTGCAGAGGGAGATAGGGCCGCTTTATGGCGGTCGTAAAATACTCTGCCTCTGGGTTAAGTAGTATGGGAGATTGGAATGTAACTGTGGAACACAGAGAGAGACACTTGGACATCAAAAGGTTGAATAATTGAACAGCATTTCTGTATTCAAAGCAGTTGGAGTGGTCAGTGGACACTTAAGGGACAGTCATGTCGAGTTTGTCTGATTTGGTGATCTCATGAAGGACAGGAGACACACATTACTGTGTCTTTGGTTGAGTACACATCTCAATTATGGGGTTTACATCTAAATGTTGTATAAAATATATGATCAAATATTAAACTATTTGTGAGAAGATGAAATGTGATGTTAGCCTTCTAAACAAGATAATTGTTTTCATATAAAGTTTTTAACTAGTCAGTGACCACACCCCGTGAGCACAGACATTTACATTGACGTCATGGAACGCCCCCTTTTCTCATAAAAGGACTCGTGACAAAATGTACAGTTAGTCAAGATAACGCAGGGGCAGGGTCCCCGTGTTGACATGGCTACAACTCCAAACCAAAACACATCGGGTGATGCTGGTGAAGTGGTTCAAGATACAACTCTACCAAAACACACCGGGTGATGCTGGTGAAGTGGTTCAAACTACAACTCTACCAAAACACACCGGGTGATGCTGGTGAAGTGGTTCAAACTACAACTCTACCAAAACACACCGGGTGATGCCGGTGAAGTGGTTCAAGCTACAACTCTACCAAAACACACCGGGTGATGCTGGTGAAGTGGTTCAAGCTACAACTCTACCAAAACACACCGGGTGATGCTGGTGAAGTGGTTCAAGCTACAACTCTACCAAAACACACCGGGTGATGCTGGTGAAGTGGTTCAAGCTACAACTCTACCAAAACACACCGGGTGATGCCGGTGAAGTGGTTCAAGCTACAACTCTACCAAAACACACCGGGTGATGCCGGTGAAGTGGTTCAAGCTACAACTCTACCAAAACACACCGCGTGATGCTGGTGAAGTGGTTCAAGCTACAACTCTACCAAAACACACCGGGTGATGCTGGTGAAGTGGTTCAAGCTACAACTCTCCCGAAGGACAAGACCAGAGAACGCTGAGATCCTCCCCACGCTGAAATGGTGAAGAAATCTACTAACTAAAGACCGATTATTCAGTCTGCAGCTGTTTAAGTACTTTAGTCTGGTAAACACATCTGCTCTAAGAACATTTACCAAGTGGCACTCTGACGTATCCATTATAACAACCTACAACTACGACAGACTTTGATCTCTGGTGGACAAACCAGAGGCTTTCTGTCAACTGACTATTATACAGCAGACGGACCGGCGATCACAGAGAGAGAGACAACAAAGGCATACACTCGTAAATATGGGAATTGCTATTTATTTTCTAATGAGCAGTTGTTCATGTTCAACGTATTAGCATTTCATGAGTGTAGTTATCAACTGTATTATTGTGAATCCACTCTAAGTTTCCCACTCTTGAACTGTCCCCACCCCTTTCCTTTGTCTACCAAGCCATCATATTGGTTTAGCCCACCAGGGACTTTTCTATCTTGTCAGTAACCAATGTATGACCTAGTGTGTGTTTATGTAATTCTGTGAGTGACTAGTTAGTTAGTAAATATATAATTTAGCCAATTTGTAAATCGCTGATTCATGATCTATGTTAGGGTTTGTGCAGATATCCAAGGGTTTGTGACGTTTAGTAATGAGACTGACGAGGTAACAATACATTAATAGAAGACTGTAATCGATAAGATAATAAAATATCTGAAGAGTTATATTTTGGGAAATTGAAACTCTATACAACAATTTTCCCATGGTGCTCCGACTTCCTAGTTAATTACTATTCCGTGATTAGTTTAATTACGTAATAATTACACATAGAGAATTGATAAATATAACAGTCTTCACATTTAATGACAGCAAACGTTATGACAGGGGGGTGAGTCCCACAGTGGGTGTTCAGAGGGGGATGAGAGACAGAAACACACACAGAGAGAGAGAGAGAGAGAGAGAGAGAGAGAGAGAGAGAGAGAGAGAGAGAGACAGAGAGACAGAGAGACAGAGAGACAGAGAGACAGAGAGAGGAGGTGAGCACTGGGTTTCTTTGCAACATTAAACATCCTAATCAATACCCTCCACAGACCACTGTCTCCAAACAAGGACACCAGGAAGGGGAGTTGACCCCCCTGAAGGACGACATCACCACCCAGACCCAGTGACTGAGACATAATGGAATGGATTGTGTGCATTTCCTGCATGGGCTATCAGGCCAATTCTATGGTTTTCCTTTGTTATGTTTTAGCAGTGTCAGTTACACTGACATACTGTCCTCAGGGGACCGATTCACACTCCTGTCACAACTAACTGCGCACGTGCACACGTTGGCTGCAGAAATACATGTAATACAACTGTAACCTGTGTGTGTGCGTTCGTATGTATGTATGTATGTATGTATGTATGTATGTATGTATGTATGTGTGTATGTGTGTGTGTGTGTGTGCACGCGAAAGAAAACACCCCTGGTTTAGAATGTGCCCAGCCTTTCTGAGCAGTGTGTTGTTTTTATAGTTACATATCTCCCATAGGATTCACCGGAATGAGGAAAACAAGACCTCTCCCTGTTGTGTCCTCCTTCTCTCCTTCCTACGTTCCCTCTCTCCTTGTCTGCAGAAAAGCTGTGAAGCAGACCAACCCCTTCAGTAGGACTTCCCTGCAGTCTTCAGTCAATCCCATAGTAAGCTCAAATTCTGTGTACAAATGGATGCAGCACAAACTGTTATCTGCAGGATAACAAGGAACAAAAATGTGTGTTTGGAGACGTAGAGAGGTGGTTGTTGAAGAGACGGTAGAGCTGTAATAACAGCAGGTACGTGGAGACGTAGAGAGGTGGTTGTTGAAGAGATGGTAGAGCTGTAATAACAGCAGGTACGTGGAGACGTAGAGAGGTGGTTGTTGAAGAGATGGTAGAGCTGTAATAACAGCAGGTACGTGGAGACGTAGAGAGGTGGTTGTTGAAGAGATGGTAGAGCTGTAATAACAGCAGGTACGTGGAGACGTAGAGAGGTGGTTGTTGAAGAGATGGTAGAGCTGTAATAACAGCAGGTACGTGGCGTGACAACCCTGTCATCAGATGTAAAGTCCAGCTCTGCTAACCAATAAGGTCCCAACAGGCCTCAGCGGGTCTGGGCACATAGCTTCAGGTCAGAGTGTGGCCTAGAGCCAGCCTTGGTCTGTCTTACAAAGGGTTCCAAGCATGATCATTAATATGTTTTCCTCCTCGCATAGTGTTTCTAGAATACACGGAAATGTCTGCATCTGTATTGGAACATGTTTGCTGATTCCTTACGGTATAGAACAGCAGGTTGCCTCGCTGCATCAATAAATGCCTGCTTTGATGCTAAGCATGGAAGTTCTCTTCTTCATCTGATTATTACCACATCTCAATCTGCCAAACCTTCTGGCTAAATAGCACTTCTGATGAAAACAGGATGCACCAGAGAGATGTGAAGAGATGAAGGCTGGGTGCAGAGAGGAAGACTGGGTGCTGGGCGCAGAGAGGAAGGCTGGGTGCAGAGAGGAAGGCTGGGTGCAGAGAGGAAGACTGGGTGCAGAGAGGAAGACTGGGTGCAGAGAGGAAGACTGGGTGCAGAGAGGAAGACTGGGTGCAGAGAGGAAGACTGGGTGCAGAGAGGAAGACTGGGTGCAGAGAGGAAGACTGGGTGTAGAGAGGAAGACTGGGTGCAGAGAGGAAGGCTGGGTGCAGAGAGGAAGGCTGGGTGCAGAGAGGAAGACTGGGTGTAGAGAGGAAGGCTGTGTGCAGAGAGGAAGGCTGTGTGCAGAGAGGAAGACTGTGTGCAGAGAGGAAGACTGGGTGCAGAGAGGAAGGCTGGGTGCAGAGAGGAAGGCTGGGTGCAGAGAGGAAGACTGGGTGTAGAGAGGAAGGCTGTGTGCAGAGAGGAAGGCTGTGTGCAGAGAGGAAGACTGTGTGCAGAGAGGAAGACTGGGTGCAGAGAGGAAGGCTGGGTGTAGAGAGGAAGGCTGGGTGCAGAGAGGAAGGCTGGGTGCAGAAAATGGGAGAGAGAAATGGAGCTTGTTCTCTTCTGATCTTTCTCCTCTTTCTCTCATGTCTCATCCTGTCTTCATCCTTTTATCTTCTACTGTCTCTCTCTTTCTCCAACACTCTGTATTTTCCCTTTCCCTTACTCTTCTTCTTTCTGAATGAAGTGAAGATACATCGCCCTTTATTTTTATCCTCAGTTCTACTGATGTGCCCACACACTCAGTTCCCCCTCCTGCCCACTCTCTCAGCAGCTACTCTTCCTGGGGTCCAGCCAAATTAAGGCAGTTTATACAATTTTAAACACATTACAATACATTCACAGACTCTGTGCCCTCAGGCCCCTACTTCACCACATATATACAGTAGAAGATCCATGTGTACATCTGTGTATAGTGCATGTGTGTGTGTGTGTAGTGTGCATAGTGTGTGTATAGTGTGTGTGTAGTGTGTGTGTGTAGTGTGTGTGTATAGTGTGTGTGTATAGTGTGTGTGTGTGTCTAGTGTGTGTGTAGTGTATGTGTGTGTGTGTAGTGTGTATAGTGTGTGTGTGTAGTGTGTGTATAGTGTGTGTGTGTAGTGTGTGTATAGTGTGTGTCTAGTGTGTGTGTGTGTGTGTGTGTGTGTAGTGTATGTGTGTGTGTGTAGTGTGTATAGTGTGTGTGTATAGTGTGTATAGTGTGTGTGTATAGTGTGTGTGTGTATAGTGTGTGTGTATAGTGTGTGTGTACAGTGTGTGTGTATAGTGTGTGTGTGTGTATAGTGTGTGTGTGTGTATAGTGTGTGTGTAGTGTGTGTGTAGTGTGTGTATAGTGTGTGTATATAGTGTGTGTGTATAGTGTGTGTATAGTGTGTGTGTATAGTGTGTGTGTATAGTGTGTGTGTATAGTGTGTGTATAGTGTGTGTATAGTGTGATAAGCTCCTTTCCTGAGGACGGCTCACCTCTCACAGTTCTGGGTGACTTTAACCTCCCCATGTCTACCTTTGACTCATTCCTCTCCGCCTCCTTCTTTCCACTCCTCTCCTCTTTTGACCTCACCCTCTCACCTTCCCCCCCTACTCACAAGGCAGGCAATACGCTTGACCTCATCTTTACTAGATGCTGTTCTTCCACTAACCTCATTGCAACTCCCCTCCAAGTCTCCGACCACTACCTTGTATCCTTTTCCCTCTCGCTCTCATCCAACACTTCCCACACTGCCCCTACTCGGATGGTATCGCGCCGTCCCAACCTTCGCTCTCTCTCCCCCGCTACTCTCTCCTCTTCCATCCTATCATCTCTTCCCTCTGCCCAAACCTTCTCCAACCTATCTCCTGATTCTGCCTCCTCAACCCTCCTCTCCTCCCTTTCTGCATCCTTTGACTCTCTATGTCCCCTATCCTCCAGGCCGGCTCGGTCCTCCCCTCCCGCTCCGTGGCTCGACGACTCATTGCGAGCTCACAGAACAGGGCTCCGGGCAGCCGAGCGGAAATGGAGGAAAACTCGCCTCCCTGCGGACCTGGCATCCTTTCACTCCCTCCTCTCTACGTTTTCCTCTTCTGTCTCTGCTGCTAAAGCCACTTTCTACCACTCTAAATTCCAAGCATCTGCCTCTAACCCTAGGAAGCTCTTTGCCACCTTCTCCTCCCTCCTGAATCCTCCTCCCCCTCCCCCCCCCCCCCTCCTCCCTCTCTGCAGACGACTTCGTCAACCATTTTGAAAAGAAGGTCGACGACATCCGATCCTCGTTTGCTAAGTCAAACGACACCGCTGGTTCTGCTCACACTGCCCTACCCTGTGCTTTGACCTCTTTCTCTCCTCTCTCTCCAGATGAAATCTCGCGTCTTGTGACGGCCGGCCGCCCAACAACCTGCCCGCTTGACCCTATCCCATCCTCTCTTCTCCAGACCATTTCCGGAGACCTTCTCCCTTACCTCACCTCGCTCATCAACTCATCCCTGACCGCTGGCTACGTCCCTTCCGTCTTCAAGAGAGCGAGAGTTGCACCCCTTCTGAAAAAACCTACACTCGATCCCTCCGATGTCAACAACTACAGACCAGTATCCCTTCTTTCTTTTCTCTCCAAAACTCTTGAACGTGCCGTCCTTGGCCAGCTCTCCTGCTATCTCTCTCAGAATGACCTTCTTGATCCAAATCAGTCAGGTTTCAAGACTAGTCACTCAACTGAGACTGCTCTTCTCTGTATCACGGAGGCGCTCCGCACTGCTAAAGCTAACTCTCTTTCCTCTGCTCTCATCCTTCTAGACCTATCGGCTGCCTTCGATACTGTGAACCATCAGATCCTCCTCTCCACCCTCTCCGAGTTGGGCATCTCCGGCGCGGCCCACGCTTGGATTGCGTCCTACCTGACAGGTCGCTCCTACCAGGTGGCGTGGCGAGAATCTGTCTCCTCACCACGCGCTCTCACCACTGGTGTCCCCCAGGGCTCTGTTCTAGGCCCTCTCCTATTCTCGCTATACACCAAGTCACTTGGCTCTGTCATAACCTCACACGGTCTCTCCTATCATTGCTATGCAGACGACACACAACTAATCTTCTCCTTTCCCCCTTCTGATGACCAGGTGGCGAATCGCATCTCTGCATGTCTGGCAGACATATCAGTGTGGATGACGGATCACCACCTCAAGCTGAACCTCGGCAAGACGGAGCTGCTCTTCCTCCCGGGGAAGGACTGCCCGTTCCATGATCTCGCCATCACGGTTGACAACTCCATTGTGTCCTCCTCCCAGAGCGCTAAGAACCTTGGCGTGATCCTGGACAACACCCTGTCGTTCTCAACTAACATCAAGGCGGTGGCCCGTTCCTGTAGGTTCATGCTCTACAACATCCGCAGAGTACGACCCTGCCTCACACAGGAAGCGGCGCAGGTCCTAATCCAGGCACTTGTCATCTCCCGTCTGGATTACTGCAACTCGCTGTTGGCTGGGCTCCCTGCCTGTGCCATCAAACCCCTACAACTCATCCAGAACGCCGCAGCCCGTCTGGTGTTCAACCTTCCCAAGTTCTCTCACGTCACCCCGCTCCTCCGCTCTCTCCACTGGCTTCCAGTTGAAGCTCGCATCCGCTACAAGACCATGGTGCTTGCCTACGGAGCTGTGAGGGGAACGGCACCTCAGTACCTTCAGGCTCTGATCAGGCCCTACACCCAAACAAGGGCACTGCGTTCATCCACCTCTGGCCTGCTCGCCTCCCTACCACTGAGGAAGTACAGTTCCCGCTCAGCCCAGTCAAAACTGTTCGCTGCTCTGGCACCCCAATGGTGGAACAAACTCCCTCACGACGCCAGGACAGCGGAGTCAATCACCACCTTCCGGAGACACCTGAAACCCCACCTCTTCAAGGAATACCTAGGATAGGATAAAGCAATCCTTCTGCCCCCCCCCCCCCTTAAAAGATTTAGATGCACTATTGTAAAGTGGCTGTTCCACTGGATGTCATTAGGTGAATGCACCAATTTGTAAGTCGCTCTGGATAAGAGCGTCTGCTAAATGACTTAAATGTAAATGTAAATGTGTGTGTATAGTGCACAGGAGGCTGGTGGCACCTTAATTTGGGAGGACGGGCTCATGGTAATCCAGGCTGTGTCACATCCAGGAGTCCCGTAGGGCGCATTGGCCCAGCATCTTCCAGGTTTGGCCGGGGTAGGGAAGGGTTTTGTCGGGGTAGGCCGCCATTGTAAATAAGAATTTGTTCTTAAATGACTTGCCTAGTTAAATAAAGGTAAAATAAATAGAAATATTTGAATAAATGGCTGGAGTAGAGTAAGTGGAATGGTAAACATGGTTTGATGCCATTCCATTCACTCCGTTCCAGCCATTATTATAAGCCGTCCTCCCCTCAGCAGCCTCCACTGGTATAGTGTGTATAGTGTGTGTGTGTATATAGTGTGTGTATATAAGACCAGATCAAGAGCAGGGTCAAAGCATTACCTGGTTCGAATCCCCGGGCCGACTAGGTGAATACTCTGTCGATGTGGCCTTGAGCACGGAACTTAACCCTAATTGCTAAGTTGCTCTGGAAAAGAGCTTCTCCTAAATGACTCAAATGCAAATGCATCATCTGCTCTCAGCCTGTGGCAGATATCCTATTAATTGTAACAATGAGATGAAGTGATAGAGAGATTAGGGATGAGTGATGCATGGCAGGGAAAGAGAGAAGGGAGAGGCAGGGAGCGAGGGAAGCGAGAGGCAGGGAAAGAGAGAACCGAGAGGCAGGGAGCGAGAGAAGGGAGAGGCAGGGAGCGAGAGAAGGGAGAGGCAGGGAGCGAGAGAAGGGAGAGGCAGGGAGCGAGAGAAGGGAGAGGCAGGGAGCGAGAGAAGGGAGAGGCAGGGAGCGAGAGAAGGGAGAGGCAGGGAAAGAGAGAAGGGAGAGGCAGGGAGCGAGGGAAGCGAGAGGCAGGGAAAGAGAGAAGGGAGAGGCAGGGAGCGAGGGAAGCGAGAGGCAGGGAGCGAGGGAAGCGAGAGGCAGGGAAAGAGAGAAGGGAGAGGCAGGGAGCGAGGGAAGCGAGAGGCAGGGAAAGAGAGAAGGGAGAGGCAGGGAGCGAGGGAAGCGAGAGGCAGGGAAAGAGAGAAGGGAGAGGCAGGGAGCGAGGGAAGTGAGAGGCAGGGAGCGAGAGAAGGGAGAGGCAGGGAGCGAGAGAAGGGAGAGGCAGGGAAAGAGAGAAGGGGAGAGGCAGGGAAAGAGAGAAGGGGAGAGGCAGGGAAAGAGAGAAGGGAGAGGCAGGGAAAGAGAGAGGGGAGAGGCAGGGAAAGAGAGAAGGGGGAGGCAGGGAAAGAGAGAAGGGAGAGGCAGGGAAAGTGAGAAGGGAGAGGCAGGGAAAGTGAGAAGGGAGAGGCAGGGAGCGAGGGAAGGGAGAGGCAGGGAGCGAGAGAAGGGAGAGGCAGGGAAAGAGAGAAGGGGGAGGCAGGGAAAGAGAGAAGGGAGAGGCAGGGAAAGAGAGAAGGGAGAGGCAGGGAAAGAGAGAGGGGAGAGGCAGGGAAAGAGAGAAGGGGGAGGCAGGGAAAGTGAGAAGGGAGAGGCAGGGAAAGAGAGAAGGGAGAGGCAGGGAGCGAGGGAAGGGAGAGGCAGGGAAAGAGAGAAGGGAGAGGCAGGGAGCGAGGGAAGCGAGAGGCAGGGAAAGAGAGAAGGGAGAGGCAGGGAGCGAGGGAAGCGAGAGGCAGGGAAAGAGAGAAGGGAGAGGCAGGGAGCGAGGGAAGGGAGAGGCAGGGAAAGAGAGAAGGGAGAGGCAGGGAAAGAGGGAAGGGAGAGGCAGGGAAAGAGAGAAGGGAGAGCCCCGTGTGGCTCAGTTGTTAGAGCATGGCGCTTGCAACGCCAGGGTTGTGGGTTCGATTCCCACGGGGGACCAGTACAAAAAAAAAGTATGGATGTATGTACTTGTAAGTCGCTCTGGATAAGAGCGTCTGCTAAATGACTTAAATGTAATGTAAATGAGAGGCAGGGAGCGAGGGAAGCATGAGGCAGGGGCGAGAGAAGTGAGAGGCAGGGAGCGAGAGGCAGGGAGCGAGGGAAGGGAGAAGAAGGGAGTGACGGAAGCGAGAGGCAGGGAAGGGAGAGGCAGGGAGCGAGGGAAGGGAAAGGCAGGGAGCGAGGGAAGGGAGAGGCAGGAAGCGAGGGCAGGGAGCGAGGGGCAGGGAGTGAGGGAAGGGAGGGGCAGGGAGCGAGGGAAGGGAGGGGCAGGGAGCGAGGGGCAGGAAGCGAGGGAAGGGAGAGGCAGGGGCAGGGAGCGAGGGGCAGGGAGCGAGGCAAAGAGAAAAACAGTGATGAAGAGGGGAGAGATATGAAATAAATGGGGACCCCTAACAAACCCCAGGAAGAGTAGCTGCTGCCCTGGCAGGAACTAATGGGTATCCCTAATAAACCCCAGGAAGAGTACTAATGGGGACCCCTAACAAACCCCAGGAAGAGTAGCTGCTGCCCTGGCAGGAACTAATGGGGACCCCTAACAAACCCCAGGAAGAGTAGCTGCTGCCCTGGCAATAACTAATGGGGATCCCTAATAAACCCCAGGAAGAGTAGCTGCTGCCCTGGCAGGAACTAATGGGGACCCCTAACAAACCCCAGGAAGAGTAGCTGCTGCCCTGGCAGGAACTAATGGGGACCCCTAACAAACCCCAGGAAGAGTAGCTGCTGCCCTGGTAGGAACTAATGGGGACCCCTAATAAATACTAATACAAATTGAATTCAGACCTATAGCGTTTCCGCTGAATGATGGTGTTTACACTATCTATATAGTCCAGGTCAAGTAGGTTATCTTTATGCAAATATCATATATGGTCCCATAGAATTAACGTGGAACGGAGGTGATGCACAAGGCCTGGACCGTAGTTGACTAGGCTACTGCAAAAAATATATTTCAAATCAAATGTTATTTGTCACATACACATGGTTAGCAGATGCTAATGCGAGTGTAGCTAAATGCTTGTGCTTCTAGTTCCGACAATGCAGTAATAACCAACGAGTAATCTAGTAATCTAATCTAACAATTCCACAACTACTACCTTATACAAACAAGTGTAAAGGGATAAAGAATATGTACATAAAGATATATGAATGAGTGATGGTACAGAACGGCATAGGCAAGATGCAGTAGATGGTATCGAGTACAGTATATACATATGAGATGAGTAATGTAGGGTATGTAAACATAAAAGTGCATAGTTTAAAGTGGCTAGTGATACGTGTATTACATAAAGATGGCAAGATGCAGTAGATGATATAGAGTACAGTATATACATATACATTATATTAAGTGGCATTGTTTAAAGTGGCTAGTGATACATTTTTTATCAATTTTCATTATTAAAGTGAGCTGGAGTTGAGTCAGTATGTTGGCAGCAGCCACTCAATGTTAGTGATGGCTGTTTAACAGTCTGATGGCCTTGAGATAGAAGCTGTTTTTCAGTCTCTCGGTTCCAGCTTTGATGCACCTGTACTGACCTCGCCTTCTGAATGATAGTGGGGTGAACAGGCAGTGGCTCGGGTGGTTGTTGTCCTTGATGATCTGTATGGCCTTCCTGTGACATCGGGTGGTGTAGGTGTCCTGGAGGGCAGGTAGTTTGCCCCCGGTGATGCGTTGTGCAGACCTCACTACCCTCTGGAGAGCCTTACGGTTGTGGGCGGAGCAGTTGCCGTACCAGGCGGTGATACAGCCCGACAGGATGCTCTCGATTGTGCATCTGTAGAAGTTTGTGAGTGCTTTTGGTGACAAGCCAAATTTCTTCAGCCTCCTGAGGCTGCGCCTTCTTCACAACTCTGTCTGTGTGGGTGGACCAATTCAGTTTGTCCGTGATGTGTACGCCGAGGAACTTAAAACTTACTACCCTCTCCACTACTGTCCCGTCGATGTGGATAGGGGGGTGCTCCCTCTGCTGTTTCCTGAAGTCCACAATCATCTCCTTTGTTTTGTTGACGTTGAGTGTGAGGTTATTTTCCTGACACCACACTCCGAGGGCCCTCACCTCCTTCCTGTAGGCCGTCTCGTCATTGTTGGTAATCAAGCTTACCACTGTAGTGTCGTCCGCAAACTTGAAGATTGAGTTGGAGGCGTGCATGTGTAACCAATGTGAAATGGCTATCTAGTTAGCGGTGGTGCGCGCTAATAGCCTTTCAATCTGTGACGTCACTTGCTCTGAGACCTTGAAGTAGTGGTTCCCCTTGCTCTGCAAAGGCCGCGGATTTTGTGGAGCGATGGGTAACGATACTTCGTGGGTGACTGTTGTTGATGTGTGCAGAAGGTCCCTGGTTCGCGCCCGGGTCGGGGCGAGGGGACGGACTAAAGTTGAACTGTTACACATGGCCACGCAGTCGTGGGTGAACAGGGAGTACAGGAGAGGGCTCAGAACGCACCCTTGTGGGGCCCCAGTGTTGAGGTTCAGCGGGGTGGAGATGTTGTTACCTACCCTCACCACCTGGGGGCGGCCCGTCAGGTAGACCAGTACCCAGTTGCACAGGGCGGGGTCGAGACCCAGGGTCTCGAGCTTGATGACGAGTTCGGAGGGTACTATGGTGTTAAATGCTGAGCTGTAGTCAATGAACAGCCTTCTCACATAAGTATTCCTCTTGTCCAGATGGGTTAGGGCAGTGTGCAGTGTGGTTGCGATTGCGTCGTCTGTGGACCTATTGGGGCGGTAAGCAAATTGGAGTGGGTCTAGGGTGTCAGGTAGGGTGGAAGTGATTTGGTCCTCAAAGCACTTCATGATGACGGAAGTGAGTGCTACGGGGCGGTAGTCGTTTAGCTCAGTTACCTTAGCTTTCTTGGGAACAGGAACAATGGTGGTCCTCTTGAAGCATGTGGGAACAGCAGACTGGGATAAGGATTGATTGAATATGTCCGTAAACACACCAGCCAGCTGGTCTGCGCATGCTCTGAGGACGCGGCTGGGGATGCCGTCTGTGTCTGCAGCCTTGCGAGGGTTAACACGTTTAAATGTTTTACTCACGTCGTCAGTTGTTATTTGGGGAATAGCCTAGTGACTTATAACAGTACACTGTAACATATTGCCGTAAATTTACAGCAACACATTCACAGTTAGCTACTGTAATTATATATTACAGTACAGTACTGTAAAGAGCAATGTATTATGGGGGCTCAATGGTGCTCCGCTACACTGCTGTAAAATTGTACAATACAATTTTACAGTAAATACTCTATTACCCTGTATATTTACAGCAGCATACTGTGAATTATGCTGCATTGTCGGAAAATGTTGTGGGCAGCAAAATAATCTCTGGCTCATTAACTATTCTAGTGGATCTGCAAGTCTGCAAATCAAGCATGTTTCACGGCTTTGTTGGCCCATGTATGCTTTGTCTCAACCAATCACGTTCTTATTGATTATGTTCAACTGACATGTTCAGTTCTTATTGAATTATGGGGACATGGACATGACAGTCTACAGGCCTTGAAAGTCACCACATTCTAAAAGGAAAACATAATATGTAATGCTTGAATGAGGAAATCAACAAAACCTAATTGACTGCATAAACGAGGTTAAGTTATCCCTAATCATTATTGCAACCTACAAAGAACAATTGCATTGCATTGATGACAGGCGAAATGTACTAACTTCTATTTATGGTTCATTTATTACATTGTAATATTGTAACCCATTGTTTGCAATCACCAACAGACCACTGTGCAGAGTATTTGGTTTTTCTTGCAATATTGTGACAACAGCAGGGAAATGATTTCCCCGTCCACGTCAGAAAGGCCCTAGGAATCCCTTCAATAAATTGATGTCAGAAAGTAGCAAAATATTCAATTGCGGTTGCACATTTCGAAGACTATTACATACTATTTGTCAAGATGCACGGACAAATGTACCTTCGCATACTGATCTAGAAGCCTTCCATCATAAAGGCCTTTGTTTGAGAAGAACATCTGAGCTCGCCAATAACGAACCGCTACCCGGTGCATTGACATCGGGGATGCGGTTGGCTGCAAACGGCTTTCCCATATGCTACTTACCCGATTCGAGATCTTGCTGGTCGTACCATGGCTCTTCCTCGTCGGTGACAAATTCCTCCATTCCTAGCATCGAGACACGGATACCACCATCCACGTTGTCCTGGAAGCCAGCAAAGACGTGCCTACCAGCCGGCTACACAATCAGGCACACACGCAATTTCGCTGTCCGCCCGCCTCTGGAATAACGTTAGCTCATCTTTCTTCAGATTCTGAACGCAGCCGCAACACTCGAATGAGGAAAGAGCTGCGACGTTAACGGATGAAGCAGGCTAAATATATATATTTTTCTTGGCAGCAGATTAAACAAAATGACACATAAAGACAAGAGACTCGAACACTATTTTAAAAGCATGCTGTGTAAATTGGCCAATTATTGTTTCTTATAGACCCCTTTCCAGTACACGACACACTGACGTCATGCACAGATACGCAAGTCTCTTGTCTGCAGTAAGAAAGCCGTGACCATCTGCGCCCGGTCAACATAGCCTCGATTTACGGTTCTATTTCTTCTAAACAAAATTACTTTTTGGGGGGGGGGGGGGTTCTCATACGCTGACACGGATGGTTTGATTCCAGCTTGAACAGTCACTAAGATTATTTGGTTGTGATCTTTGCAAAATAACTATTTTGGATGCATCAGTTGTTAGCTAGAATGCTAACGCTCATTGACATAGGCTGTAGCAAAAGCTAGCCAAAGACCCATTTTACTGGTTGGTGTTGAACTGTTTTTTAAGTGTAATGCAGTTGATTTGCGATGATGACACAAACATTATATTAAGAAGGACATTCATACGATTCCAATTATAATCCCAAAGTAGTGTGAAATGCACTCATGTAAATAGATGGATTTTTTTTGCCTTCGCTATAAGAAGTTGGTGTTCCGCCACCAACTTGCGCGCATTACCCTCACGCGTCAGTGTTTGCAAACTCAGAAACGGGTCTGTTGGGGGCTTTGTTTGGTCTAAAGCAAAACAGGGTTGTTGACACGTGTGTGTTTCTGTCTCTGTTACTTCCACCTCTCGCTCTCTCTCAATCCCCCGTCCCATCCTGTTCCAAGAACCGCTAGAGAGAGAATGTGTAGTTTACAGACGTGGCAGACGTCTCAATTGTCTCCTCCTCCTTTCCTAACACTATTACAAACAGAGCAGAGCGGATGTTTTGACTGGGCACAGCAGATTTGAGATAGGAATTTTAACACAGACGGTTTTAAATTTAACACTTTCATAGAAATGTGTTCAACTAACACGTGTCAAAGTGCTGATAGACTAACACCCTGAGAGTGTGGGTCTCTAACTCTGACTTAAATGAACACTTTATATGAATTGATGCTGTTACACTTTCTCAGTGTTAGGAAATTAACAACTGTGGTGTGACAGTAACTTGTTTTGGGGTTTTGTTTTAACACTGTAGGGTGTTATTTCCATATTGATTGTGTAACATTATAACTTTACGTCACATCTGTTATAATTGCCCAGGGTACCTTTCCAGTAAATGTTTGAGTTACCAGTAACACCTATGACTGTGTTTGCTAGTCACAGATACATTATTGTTGCTTTCAGTCACGTAGCCTTGACCAAGTGAGTGACCAAGTCTTTATGACAATACATGACATATATCATAAAGACATACTATATTTCAAACCCACTGGTGTTAACCCCACTAGAATCAACACTCAGATATAACACTGGTGTTAACCCCACTAGAATCAACACTCAGATATAACACTGGTGTTAACCCCACTAGAATCAACACTCAGATATAACACTGGTGTTAACCCCACTAGAATCAACACTCAGAAATAACACTGGTGTTAACCCCACTAGAATCAACACTCAGAAATAACACTGGTGTTAACCCCACTAGAATCAATACTCGGATATAACACTGGTGTTAACCCCACTAGAATCAACACTCAGATATAACACTGGAGTTAACCCCACTAGAATCAACACTCAGATATAACACTGGTGTTAACCCCACTAGAATCAACACTCAGATATAACACTGGTGTTAACCCCACTACTAGATTCAACACTCAGAAATAACACTGGTGTTAACCACACTAGAATCAACACTCAGAAATAACACTGGTGTTAACCCCACTAGAATCAACACTCAGATATAACACTGGTGTTAACCCCACTAGAATCAACACTCAGAAATAACACTGGTGTTAACCCCACTAGAATCAACACTCAGAAATAACACTGGTGTTAACCCCACTAGAATCAACACTCAGATATAACACTGGTGTTAACCCCACTAGAATCAACACTCAGATATAACACTGGTGTTAACCCCACTAGAATCAACACTCAGATATAACACTGGTGTTAACCCCACTGGAATCAACACTCAGATATAACACTGGTGTTAACCCCACTAGAATCAACACTCAGAAATAACACTGGTGTTAACCCCACTAGAATCAACACTCAGATATAACACTGGTGTTAACCACACTAGAATCAACACTCAGAAATAACACTGGTGTTAACCCCCCTAGAATCAACACTCAGAAATAACACTGGTGTTAACCCCACTAGAATCAACACTCAGATATAACACTGGTGTTAACCCCACTAGAATCAACACTCATATATAACACTGGTGTTAACCCCACTAGAATCAACACTCAGATATAACACTGGTGTTAACCCCACTAGAATCAACACTCAGATATAACACTGGTGTTAACCCCACTAGAATCAACACTCAGATATAACCCTGGTGTTAACCCCACTAGAATCAACACTCAGATATAACACTCATAACCTCAACATTGAGAATTTAAAACCCCGCAAATTTGCTGTCCGTACGGTGTTCACACTTTATTCTCCAAATGTGTTCCAGTTGGAGGCAGCCATGTTGTAGAGATGAAAATATTACAAGTCTGTGAAGTATGATTAAATAAATGAGTGCAGGCCTACACATACACAATTATGCTTCATGCAAGAAATTAATGCATTGAAATACATCACGTTGTAGCTGTGTTGCCTGAGGGCCAATTGAGTAGCAGTGAATCACGCTATTGAGCATCATTTACATCCCCTGAATTACCCCCCAGGTGTGCAGCAGAGCAGAAAATATTTAATGTCACGTTTGAGTATACACACATATAACACCACCAGGGGGCAATCCAACCTTTCAGTTCCACCAACCACCACCAAAACAGTATCTGTGACAGTGTATGTTTAGGTCTGTTATATCTGAGTGTTGATTCTAGTGGGGTTCTCTCTCAGGCTCTGAGCAGTTATTACTCAGATCACTTTGCCCAATGAAAGTCTTAGCTTTGTGGGGGGGTAACGGCAGCAGGATTGTATTGATGGAGAAGAGCCAGCCACAGCTAACTAATCTTGCTTTGTGACATAGGAGGATGTAAATTGCTCCGCTGATCTAAGGTCAGCTGTTTGGTTTTCTCCCCAGTGTTGGGGAGGGTGAGCTGATCTAAGGTCAGCTGTTTGGTTTTCTCCCCAGTGTTGGGGACGGTGAGCTGGTCCTAGATCTGTGCATATGAGCCTACTCCTACTCCCTAGGTCAGGGTAAAGACAGGACATTATACACAGTATTAGAATAGAGATCTGAGGATTCTGTCTGTGGGGATGTCATCCTATAGGTCCCAGCATTGGCTGACAGAGGGACGCTACATCAGAGCCATTAGATCCCCACTGTGCCTACAGTGATACGTATGCATGGCGGGAAATAACACACGCTGTTTTCTTTACACAAATCATTTAAATTGCAAAGCTGCTCAGCTCTTCTCTACTGTTGTCAACAAAGCCAGTCTGAATCCAGCTGCTCTGATTTCTAAAAGGAGGGGGGCTGGTATGAAGCAAGCCTTTCTGCTCTCTTCTCTGGAGGGAGGGGGGTGAGGGACGTGGCACTTCTCCATACAGTACCAACACGCTACACGACTCCTACAGGAAACGGCTGGTCGACTGTAACACTGTCACCAAGAGTAGCCTGTATCACACAGGATTAATACATTACACAACCACTGACCTGCCAGACGATCAGTCCTGTCTGAACCCTGAATATCACCACAGCATCATTTACAACAACAGCTGAAGCTGTACTACGTGCCTACGTTGCCTGCCCACTCTGCCGGTGGGAGAGGATACCCAAGTAAGGAAGGAGAATTGCAAAGGGAGAGGAGTGCTAAAATAGTCAGCAATGGTTTTGTGATGAATCCTTCCTACTATTATATGTAATGCGATACAGTATGTATACCTGATCATACTATTACACCCCTCGTTATTCCATGAAGAGCTTCTGGCCTGCAGTGTGTCTGGTCCCAAATCATCCTCACCACTTTGGGTGAAGCCTGAGTGCTGAATCTATTTGGTTCTTTACCCTAAATCACTGTGATGGCTAGAGTTGGAACCTAAAGTTCAATGCTCTGCCCAGCCTGGCTCACACAGCCCAGGCAGCCTCCAGTAGCAGTATTACAGTACAGCAAACAGCATGGTACAGTGCAGACTCAGGACAGGAATCCGGCTTTGGATACAGAGAGAACATTCTAGGTCTCAGACGATGAATGGATACAGAGAGAACATTCTTGGTCTCAGGCTCTGGATACAGAGAAATAGAGAGGGACAGGCTTTATACAGCTCTGCCCCCCACAGGGCCGTCAGCCCTCTGAACCCCCCCCCCCCCCCCCCCCCCCCCCACACACACACACACACACACACACAGAGAACCCCCCAGTACCCGCTCCATTACCATACACATACACCCAGCCTGGGCAGTCTGTCTCAGAGGCCCCAGTGTGTTTTACATCATCAGGGGTTAAAGGGTTAATTAAGATGATATCGTATAACCGCCACAGTCGGGCCCAGACAAAAAAAAGCCTGGATGATACTGATTCAACTCAACAAGCTGTGCTACTGCTGCTGTGGCTTCCATCCACCCGTCCTCAAACTGACCTGATCCCACAGAGGTCAGCGCAGATCAGCCCATTGTTGCTCTGCATTCTTATGGGTTCTGTATCTTCATTGTTACCTCTACTGAAACCTTTCAACTTTCACCCCACTCTCCCCAGTGTACATTCTTCCTCAACTTTCACCCCACTCTCCCCAGTGTACATTCTTCGTCAACTTTCACCCCACTCTCCCCAGTGTACATTCTTCCTCAACTTTCACCCCACTCTCCCCAGTGTACATTCTTCCTCAACTTTCACCCCACTCTTCTCAACTTTCACCCCACTCTCCCCAGTGTACATTCTTCCTCAACTTTCACCCCACTCTCCCCAGTGTACATTCTTCCAACTGTCATTCTATGAATTTGAATCCTGTTTCACTATTTAACGTTACCCCGAATCTATCTATCTATCTATCTATCTATCTATCTATCTATCTATCTATCTATCTATCTATCTATCTCTCTCTCTCTCTCTCTCTCTCTCTCTCTCTCTCTCTCTCTCTCTCTCTCTCTCTCTCCTCTCTCTCTCTCCTCTCTCTCTCTCTCTCTCTCTCTCTCTCTCTCTCTCTCTCTCTCTCTCTCTCTCTCTCTCTCTCTCTCTCTCTCTCTCTCTCTCTCTCTCTCTCTCGACGAAGAGAGGAGAGACGAGACGAAGAGAGGAGGAGGAGAGAGACGATGAGAAGGGGAGGAGAGGAGGAGACGAAGAGAGGAGGAGGAGAGAGACGATGAGAAGGGGAGGAGAGGAGGAGACGAGGAGAGGAGGAGGAGAGAGACGATCAGAAGGGCAGGAGAGGAGGAGACGAGGAGAGGAGGAGGAGAGAGACGATGAGAAGGGGAGGAGAGGAGGAGAGGAAAAGAGGAGAGGTGAGAGCATTATTCACTGTGGCTTTGCCAGAAAATATGTAATATGTAACAAGTACCGTGGTCATGTAATCCTGTGTATAAAGGTAAATGCAGGGAACAAAAGGGCATTTAAGAACCATGGAGACATTCTAAAATAATATAGGGAATTCTTTCCTGCATAACATTCTTTCTCATTTTCCTGCATGCACCAACAACAGAAAGTCAAATGAGATAAATAAACATACTTTCACTCAGTTGAAAGATCACTCTGCCTCTGACTGACCAACACACAGGCTTCACTCCGAGTACCTTGGGGTTCTTTAACAGAGAACAAACACAAACAGGCCGGAGGAGAAGCCACATTGTTCTCTGTTTTGTTGTCAGGAACGCTTCCGTTGCGAAGGAGACCAGATGTGTTAGATTAATGGTTGTAGACTGCAGTACTCGCTTTAGTATCCTGTTGACATTGAGAAGTGCAAGAGAACTATTGAAATCAATAACTAATACACTAATACACACATATCCTATGTCCCACTCTTCAGGAATACGTGTGTCAGCTGGCAGACGACCAGACGGTTGGAGCACGCACACACACACACACACACACACACACACACACACACACACACACACACACACACACACACACACACACACACACACACACACACACACACACACACACACACACACACACACACACACACACACACACACACACACACAGCCCTCAACCCTTGTTCTTTTGCTGTAGAAGGAGATTGGTCTCCACGGTGACCAAAGACAAAAAAAGAACAGCTGGCCTCCAGAGAAGAGAGAAAGAGAGAGAGAGAGAGAGAGAGAAAGAGAGAGAGAGGAGAGAGAAAGAGAGAGAGAGGAGAGAGAAAGAGAGAGAGAGAGAAGAGAGAGGGAGAGAGAAAGAGAGAGAGAGGAGAGAGAAAGAGAGAGAGAGGAGAGAGAAAGAGAGAGAGGAGAGAGAAAGAGAGAGAGAGAAGAGAGAGGGAGAGGGAGAGGGTATAGAATGAGAGGGTGTGTGTAAGGAAGAGAAAACAGAGAGAGTGAATGAGTTTGGAAAGACGGCGCCAGGAGAGAGCAAGAGAGGGGGAGTAGAGGCAGAGAATCTGGAGAGAGTTACTGCAGGAGACTACAGAGAGAGAGGGTAGAAGAGGCAGAGAAACGGGAGAGAGTTACTGCAGGAGACTACAGAGAGAGAGGGTAGAAGAGGCGGAGAAACGGGAGAGAGTTACTGCAGGAGACGACAGAGAGAGAGGGTAGAAGAGGCGGAGAAACGGGAGAGAGTTACTGCAGGAGACGACAGAGAGAGAGGGTAGAAGAGGCGGAGAAACGGGAGAGAGTTACTGCAGGAGACTACAGAGAGAGAGGGTAGAAGAGGCGGAGAAACGGGAGAGAGTTACTGCAGGAGACTACAGAGAGAGAGGGTAGAAGAGGCAGAGAAACGGGAGAGAGTTACTGCAGGAGACTACAGAGAGAGAGGGTAGAAGAGGCGGAGAAACGGGAGAGAGTTACTGCAGGAGACTAAGGAGAGAGAGGGTAGAAGAGGCAGAGAAACGGGAGAGAGTTACTGCAGGAGACTAAGGAGAGAGAGGGTAGAAGAGGCAGAGAAACGGGAGAGAGTTACTGCAGGAGACGACAGAGAGAGAGGGTAGAAGAGGCAGAAGACGGCACAAAGAATTAGAAAGTGAACGCAGACTTTTAAAGAGAGGAAAACTGCTGTGACGACAGACAGACTGACAACCCAGTGAACTACAGATACAGAAACGTCAAAGGACAAAAGACAATATTTTTGTCCAACTGGAAAACTGGAGCAAGTTAATAATTAGGTGAAGAGCCAGAACAGCGGAGATGAGACCACACGAACGAGAGGAGTAAGAAGACGGGCAGGGTGAAAGAGAGAGAGAAAAGACAATCGATCCCAGAGCTTTGGGAAACCATTAAGTTATTTGTGTTTTTATTTTGCTTTGACTCTGTTTGTCAGAGTTTTTAATGAACATCTGAGAAACTTTGGGAGAAGTAGATCCAATCTGTACTGAAGTTGGAGAGACGGACTTGCCAAACTCCGCATCTAAACTCCTTCACTACAAAGGTAAGATTTGTCATACAGTAAAGTTGCCCTGTCAGTGATGTTTTATTTGTGTATGTGTATATTATTGTAATGAAACAGCAGGGAGCAGGTCTCGAACCCTCGACCTCCTAGCCCGAGGTCCGGCGCGCTATCGACTGTGCCGCAAAAGCATGTTCAAGCGGCAGAGTCGATTTCCGCGCTTATAAACCCAGGGTCGTTACATTATTTACACTCATGTCTATCGGACATGGACAAACTCAGTCGTTAAGTAATAAGACAAAACATAGTGGTTGAAAATGGTTTGTTTCTTTGTTTGTTACATAAAAAGTTCAACATTGCAGATATTCAAAGTTAAAGTAGGCTTTCAGCAACACCTTTGGGTCTCTTCAGACATTCACATAGATAACACAAACCAGGAGAGGAGGAGAGGACAGGACAGAGAGAGACAGAGTGGTGGGAGACAGAGAGAGAAGGGGGTGATACAGAGAGACATAGTGGGGGAGACAGAGAGAGAGAGGGGGAGATAAGGGGGAGACAGAGATAGAAGGGTGAGATAAGGGGGGAGACAAAGTGGAGGGAGACAGAGAGAGAAGGGTGAGACAGAGAGAGACAGAGTGGGGGGGAGACAGACAGAGGGGGGAGACAGAGAGAGAAGGGTGCGATAAGGGGGAGACAGAGAGAGACAGCGTGGGGGGCGACAGAGAGAGGGGGAGATACAGAGAGAGAAGGGTGAGATAAGGGGGGAGACAGAGTGGGGGGAGACAGAGAGAGAGAGGGGGAGATAAGGGGGGAGACAGAGAGAGGGGGGAAATAAGGGGGAGACAGAGAGAGACAGAGTGGGGGGAGACAGAGAGAGAGGGGGAGATAAGGGGGGAGACAGAGAGAGTAGCGGGGAAGAGAAACAACAGAAGATCAGGTCATTCTTCAGAGTAACCCTGGCAGGTGGTTGAGACACACACACACACACACACACACACACACACACACACACACACACACACACACACACACACACACACACACACACACACACACACACACACACACACACACACACAGAGAGAGACACACACAAAAACAGAGACACACACAAACACACTAACACACACACTTACACAGAGAGAGAGAGAGAGACTTAATCACAGTCCCTCCTTCACTATGCCTTTGAGGCAAACAAAGCAAAATGATGGGAAGCTTAACAATGAAGGGAATACAACCGATTGATTGTATCAGAGGATAGTGAATCATGAAACAATGAGGGAGATCACAAGACCAATCTGACCGGACAGAAACAGACCACAGTGACAGAAGACAGTGACAGACCACAGGGACAGACCACAGTGACAGACCAGACCACAGTGACAGACCACAGGGACAGACCACAGTGACAGACCAGACCACAGTGACAGACCACAGGGACAGACCAGACCACAGTGACAGACCACAGTGACAGACCACAGGGACAGACCACAGTGACAGACCAGACCACAGGGACAGACCACAGTGACAGACCAGACCACAGGGACAGACCACAGTGACAGACCAGACCACAGGGACAGACCACAGTGACAGACCAGACTACAGGGACAGACCACAGGGACAGACCAGACCACAGGGACAGACCAGACCACAGGGAGAGACCAGACCACAGGGACAGACCACAGTGACAGACCAGACTACAGGGACAGACCACAGGGACAGACCACAGGGACAGACCACAGGGACAGACCACAGTGACAGACCAGGCCACAGGGACAGACCACAGTGACAGACCAGACCACAGTGACAGACCAGACCACAGTGACAGACCACAGGGACAGACCACAGTGACAGACCACAGTGACAGACCACAGGGACAGACCACAGGGACAGACCACAGTGACAGACCACAGTGACAGACCACAGGGACAGACCAGACTTCAGGGACAGACCAGACCACAGTGACAGACCAGACCACAGGGACAGACCACAGGGACAGACCAGACCACAGGGACAGACCACAGGGACAGACCACAGTGACAGACCAGACCACAGGGACAGACCACAGTGACAGACCACAGTGACAGACCACAGGGACAGACCAGACCACAGGGACAGACCACAGGGACAGACCACAGGGACAGACCAGACCACAGGGACAGACCACAGGGACAGACCACAGGGACAGACCAGACCACAGGGACAGACCAGACCACAGTGACAGACCAGACCACAGTGACAGACCAGACCACAGGGACAGACCAGACCACAGGGACAGACCAGACCACAGTGACAGACCAGACCACAGTGACAGACCAGACCACAGGGACAGACCAGACCACAGTGACAGACCAGACCACAGGGACAGACCACAGGGACAGACCAGACCACAGGGACAGACCAGACCACAGTGACAGACCAGACCACAGGGACAGACCAGACCACAGGGACAGAGCAGGACGCTGTGCAGGCAGGTTGTTGTTGAACCAGATGTGACAGTGGTGTGCCACACACCAGCACATAATGTGTTCTCAGCCCCTAGCTGACAGTGGTGTGCCACACACCAGCACATAATGTGTTCTCAACCCCTAGCTGACAGTGGTATGCCACACACCAGCACATAATGTGTTCTCAGCCCCTAGCTGACAGTGGTGTGCCACACACCAGCACATAATGTGTTCTGAACCCCTAGCTGACAGTGGTGTGCCACACACCAGTACATAATGTGTTCTCAACCCCTAGCTGACAGTGGTGTGCCACACACCAGCACATAATGTGTCCTCAGCCCCTAGCTGACAGTGGTGTGCCACACACCAGCACATAATGTGTTCTCAACCCCTAGCTGACAGTGATGTGCCACACACCAGCACATAATGTGTTCTCAGCCCCTAGCTGACAGTGGTGTGCCACACACCAGCACATAATGTGTTCTCAACCCCTAGCTGACAGTGGTGTGCCACACACCAGCACATAATGTGTTCTCAACCCCTAGCTGACAGTGGTGTGCCACACACCAGCACATAATGTGTTCTCAACCCCTAGCTGACAGTGGTGTGCCACACACCAGCACATAATGTGACAGTGGTGTGCCACACACCAGCACATAATGTGACAGTGGTGTGCCACACACCAGCACATAATGTGTTCTCAACCCCTAGCTGACAGTGGTGTGCCACACACCAGCACATAATGTGTTCTCAACCCCTAGCTGACAGTAGTGTGCCACACACCAGCACATAATGTGTTCTCAACCCCTAGCTGACAGTGGTGTGCCACACACCAGCACATAATGTGTTCTCAACCCCTAGCTGACAGTGGTATGCCACACACCAGCACATAATGTGTTCTCAACCCCTAGCTGACAGTGGTGTGCCACACACCAGCACATAATGTGTTCTCAGCCCCTAGCTGACAGTGGTGTGCCACACACCAGCACATAATGTGTACTCAACCCCTAGCTGACAGTGGTGTGCCACACACCAGCACATAATGTGTTCTCAACCCCTAGCTGACAGTGGTGTGCCACACACCAGCACATAATGTGACAGTGGTGTGCCACACACCAGCACATAATGTGTTCTCAACCCCTAGCTGACAGTGGTGTGCCACACACCAGCACATAATGTGTTCTCTACCCCTAGCTGACAGTGGTGTGCCACACACCAGCACATAATGTGTTCTCAGCCCCTAGCTGACAGTGGTGTGCCACACACCAGCACATAATGTGTTCTCAGCCCCTAGCTGACAGTGGTGTGCCACACACCAGCACATAATGTGTTCTCAACCCCTAGCTGACAGTGGTGTGCCACACACCAACACATAATGTGTCCTCAGCCCCTAGCTGACAGTGGTGTGCCACACACCAGCACATAATGTGTTCTCAGCCCCTAGCTGACAGTGGTGTGCCACACACCAGCACATAATGTGTTCTCAACCCCTAGCTGACAGTGGTGTGCCACACACCAGCACATAATGTGTTCTCAACCCCTAGCTGACAGTGGTGTGCCACACACCAGCACATAATGTGACAGTGGTGTGCCACACACCAGCACATAATGTGTTCTCAACCCCTAGCTGACAGTGGTGTGCCACACACCAGCACATAATGTGTTCTCAACCCCTAGCTGACAGTGGTGTGCCACACACCAGCACATAATGTGTTCTCAGCCCCTAGCTGACAGTGGTGTGCCACACACCAGCACATAATGTGTTCTCTACCCCTAGCTGAGAGTGGTGTGCCACACACCAGCACATAATGTGTTCTCAGCCCCTAGCTGACAGTGGTGTGCCACACACCAGCACATAATGTGTTCTCAGCCCCTAGCTGACAGTGGTGTGCCACACACCAGCACATAATGTGTTCTCAACCCCTAGCTGACAGTGGTGTGCCACACACCAGCACATAATGTGTCCTCAGCCCCTAGCTGACAGTGGTGTGCCACACACCAGCACATAATGTGTTCTCAACCCCTAGCTGACAGTGGTGTGCCACACACCAGCACATAATGTGTTCTCAGCCCCTAGCTGACAGTGGTGTGCCACACACCAGCACATAATGTGTTCTCAACCCCTAGCTGACAGTGGTGTGCCACACACCAGCACATAATGTGTTCTCAACCCCTAGCTGACAGTGGTGTGCCACACACCAGCACATAATGTGTTCTCAACCCCTGGCTGACAGTGGTGTGCCACACACCAGCACATAATGTGACAGTGGTGTGCCACACACCAGCACATAATGTGTTCTCAACCCCTAGCTGACAGTGGTGTGCCACACACCAGCACATAATGTGTTCTCAACCCCTAGCTGACAGTAGTGTGCCACACACCAGCACATAATGTGTTCTCAACCCCTAGCTGGCAGTGGTGTGCCACACACCAGCACATAATGTGTTCTCAACCCCTAGCTGACAGTGGTATGCCACACACCAGCACATAATGTGTTCTCAACCCCTAGCTGACAGTGGTGTGCCACACACCAGCACATAATGTGTTCTCAGCCCCTAGCTGACAGTGGTGTGCCATACACCAGCACATAATGTGACAGTGGTGTGCCACACACCAGCACATAATGTGTTCTCAACCCCTAGCTGACAGTGGTGTGCCACACACCAGCACATAATGTTTTCTCAACCCCTAGCTGACAGTGGTGTGCCACACACCAGCACATAATGTGTTCTCAGCCCCTAGCTGACAGTGGTGTGCCACACACCAGCACATAATGTGTTCTCTACCCCTAGCTGACAGTGGTGTGCCACACACCAGCACATAATGTGACAGTGGTGTGCCACACACCAGCACATAATGTGTTCTCAACCCCTAGCTGACAGTGGTGTGCCACACACCAGCACATAATGTGTTCTCAACCCCTAACTGACAGTGGTGTGCCACACACCAGCACATAATGTGTTCTCAGCCCCTAGCTGACAGTGGTGTGCCACACACCAGCACATAATGTGTTCTCAGCCCCTAGCTGACAGTGGTGTGCCACACACCAGCACATAATGTGTTCTCAACCCCTAGCTGACAGTGGTGTGCCACACACCAGCACATAATGTGTTCTCAACCCCTAGCTGACAGTGGTGTGCCACACACCAGCACATAATGTGTTCTCAACCCCTAGCTGACAGTGGTGTGCCACACACCAGCACATAATGTGTTCTCAACCCCTAGCTGACAGTGGTGTGCCACACACCAGCACATAATGTGTTCTCAACCCCTAGCTGACAGTGGTGTGCCACACACCAGCACATAATGTGTTCTCAACCCCTAGCTGACAGCGGTGTGCCACACACCAGCACATAATGTGTTCTCAACCCCTAGCTGACAGTGGTGTGCCACACACCAGCACATAATGTGTTCTCAACCCCTAGCTGACAGTAGTGTGCCACACACCAGCACATAATGTGTTCTCAACCCCTAGCTGACAGTGGTGTGCCACACACCAGCACATAATGTGACAGTGGTGTGCCACACACCAGCACATAATGTGTTCTCAACCCCTAGCTGACAGTGGTGTGCCACACACCAGCACATAATGTGTTCTCAACCCCTAGCTGACAGTGGTGTGCCACACAACAGCGCATAATGTGTTCTCAACCCCTAGCTGACAGTGGTGTGCCACACACCCGCACATAATGTGTTCTCAACCCCTAGCTGACAGTAGTGTGCCACACACCAGCACATAATGTGTTCTCAACCCCTAGCTGACAGTGGTGTGCCACACACCAGCACATAATGTGTTCTCAACCCCTAGCTGACAGTGGTGTGCCACACACGAGCACATAATGTGTTCTCAACCCCTAGCTGACAGTGGTGTGCCACACACCAGCACATAATGTGTTCTCAACCCCTAGCTGACAGTGGTGTGCCACACACCAGCACATAATGTGTTCTCAACCCCTAGCTGACAGTGGTGTGCCACACACCAGCACATAATGTGTTCTCAGCCCCTAGCTGACAGTGGTGTGCCACACACCAGCACATAATGTGTTCTCAACCCCTAGCTGACAGTGGTGTGCCACACACCAGCACATAATGTGTCTCAACCCCTAGCTGACAGTGGTGTGCCACACACCAGCACATAATGTGTTCTCAACCCCTAGCTGACAGTGCACATAATGTGTTCTCAACCCCTAGCTGACAGTGGTGTGCCACACACCAGCACATAATGTGTTTTCAACCCCTAGCTGACAGTGGTGTGCCACACACCAGCACATAATGTGTTCTCAACCCCTAGCTGACAGTTGTGTGCCACACACCAGCACATAATGTGTTATCAACCCCTAGCTGACAGTGGTGTGCCACACACCAGCACATAATGTGTTCTCAACCCCTAGCTGACAGTGGTGTGCCACACACCAGCACATAATGTGTTCTCAACCCCTAGCTGACAGTGGTGTGCCACACACCAGCACATAATGTGTTCTCAACCCCTAGCTGACAGTAGTGTGCCACACACCAGCACATAATGTGTTCTCAACCCCTAGCTGACAGTGGTGTGCCACACACCAGCACATAATGTGACAGTGGTGTGCCACACACCAGCACATAATGTGTTCTCAACCCCTAGCTGACAGTGGTTTGCCACACACCAGCACATAATGTGTTCTCAACCCCTAGCTGACAGTGGTGTGCCACACACCAGCACATAATGTGTTCTCAACCCCTAGCTGACAGTGGTGTGCCACACACCAGCACATAATGTGTTCTCAACCCCTAGCTGACAGTAGTGTGCCACACACCAGCACATAATGTGTTCTCAACCCCTAGCTGACAGTGGTGTGCCACACACCAGCACATAATGTGTTCTCAACCCCTGGCTGACAGTGGTGTGCCACACACCAGCACATAATGTGTTCTCAACCCCTAGCTGACAGTGGTGTGCCACACACCAGCACATAATGTGTTCTCAACCCCTAGCTGACAGTGGTGTGCCACACACCAGCACATAATGTTTTCTCAACCCCTAGCTGACAGTAGTGTGCCACACACCAGCACATAATGTGTTCTTAGCCCCTAGCTGACAGTGGTGTGCCACACACCAGCACATAATGTGTTCTCAACCCCTAGCTGACAGTGGTGTGCCACACACCAGCACATAATGTCTTCTCAACCCCTAGCTGACAGTGGTGTGCCACACACCAGCACATAATGTGTTCTCAACCCCTAGCTGACAGTGGTGTGCCACACACCAGCACATAATGTGTTCTCAGCCCCTAGCTGACAGTGGTGTGCCACACACCAGCACAGAATGTGTTCTCAACCCCTAGCTGACCTAGCAGCTTCTCACAAAAAAATATAATAAGCTATTAGAGAACTAGATCAATTCAAAGGTAACACACACACACATAGTCTTGTACAGCTAACCCACAATTTAGTCCCATTCAAAATCCCTTTTCCCTAACACCTAACCCTAGGTCCTAACCCTTAACGTAATTCTGTCCCAAATACTAATTCTAACCTTAACCCTGAACCCCATAGAAATAGCATTTGACCTTGTGGGTACTAACAAAATGTCCCCAGTTGGTCAAATTTTTGTTTGTTTACTATTCTTGTGAGGACACACACACACACACATTTGAGTCCAGTTCTAGTGTGTGTTGGATAGCGCACACACAGCAGCTGCTCTAGCTGATGACAGGGCCCAGTCTGAAAAGCCCATCCTGAAATAGTACAGACAGGTTATAATAAACAACAGAATGACTGTTACAGCTACACCAGGACTCCTTACACCCAGGAAACACAAGTACACACAGTTTTAGAATTTTTAAAAGTCTTTATTTAACTAGGCAAGTCAGTTAAGAACAAATTCTTATTTTCAATGACAGCCTAGGAACAGTGGGTTAACTGCCTTGTTCCAGGGCAGAATGACAGATTTTTACCTTGTCAGCTCAGGGATTTGATCTTACAACCTTCCAGTTACTAATCCAAAGTTCTAACCACTAGTCTACCTGCCGTCCCTACACTCTAACCACTAGGCTACCTGCCGTCCCTACACTCTAACCACTAGTCTACCTGCCGCACCTACACTCTAACCACTAGGCTACCTGCCGTCCCTACACTCTAACCACTAGTCTACCTGCCGCACCTACACTCTAACCACTAGGCTACCTGCCGTCCCTACACTCTAACCACTAGGCTACCTGCCGTCCCTACACTCTAACCACTAGGCTACCTGCCGTCCCTACACTCTAACCACTAGTCTACCTGCCGCCCCTACTCTCTAACCACTAAGCTACCTGCCGTCCCTACACTCTAACCACTAGGCTACCTGCCGTCCCTACACTCTAACCACTAGGCTACCTGCTGTCCCTACACTCTAACCACTAGGCTACCTGCCGTCCCTACACTCTAACCACTAGTCTACCTGCCGCACCTACACTCTAACCACTAGGCTACCTGCCGTCCCTACACTCTAACCACTAGGCTACCTGCCGTCCCTACACTCTAACCACTAGGCTACCTGCCATCCCTACACTCTAACCACTAGGCTACCTGCCGTCCCTACACTCTAACCACTAGTCTACCTGCCGTCCCTACACTCTAACCACTAGGCTACCTGCCGTCCCTACACTCTAACCACTAGGCTACCTGCCGTCCCTACACTCTAACCACTAGGCTACCTGCCGCCCCTACACTCTAACCACTAGGCTACCTGCCGTCCCTACACTCTAACCACTAGGCTACCTGCCGTCCCTACACTCTAACCACTAGGCTACATGCCGTCCCTACACTCTAACCACTAGGCTACCTGCCGTCCCTACACTCTAACCACTAGGCTACCTGTCGCCCCGAGCAGTCCATAAATACACACCAACACATGAAGTAAATCAGTACACGGATTAGAGGCAGTGAGATAAAATGAAGGAGCATATACTAAATACATATAGTGTGAAATAAATATGCATAAAATATATTGGATAATATAAATATACATAAAATATATAGTATAATATAAATATACATAAAAAACATAGCATAATATACATAAAATACAGTATAATATAAATATACATAAAATATATAGGATAATATAAATATACATAAAATATATAGGATAATATAAATATACATAAAATATGTAGCATAATATACATATACATAAAATATATAGTATAATATAAATATACATACAATATGTAGCATAAGATACATATACATAAAATATATAGGATAATATCAATATACATAAAATACATAGTATAATATAATATACTATAAATATACATGAAATATATAGGATAATATCAATAGAAATAAAATATATAGTATAATATAAATATACAAAACATATATAGTATAATATAAATATACATACAAAATAGAATATAATATAAAGATACATAAAAGATAGTATTATATACATATACATACAACATATAGGACAATGTAAATATACATAAAAGATAGTTTGATATAAATGTACATAAAATATATAGTATAATATAAATACACATAAAATATGTATGATAATATAAATATACATAAAATATATAGTATAATATACATATACATAAAATATATAGTATAATATAAATATACATAAAATATATAGTATAATATACATAAAATATATAGTATAATATAAATACACATAAAATATGTATGATAATATAAATATACATAAAATATATAGGATAATATAAAAATACATAAAATATATAGGATAATATAAATATACATAAAATATGTAGCATAATATACATATACATAAAATATATAGTATAATATACATATACATAAAATATATAGTATAATATAAATATACATAAAATACATAGTATAATATAAATACACATACAACATACAGTCGTATGAAAAAGTTTGGGCACCCCTGACAATTTCCATGATTTCCATTTATAAATAATTGGGTGTTTGGATCAGCAATTTCATTTTGATCTATCAAATAACTGATGGACACAGTAATATTTCAGTAGTGAAATTAGGTTTATTGGATTAACAGAAAATGTGCAATATGCATCAAAACAAAATTAGACAGGTGCATAAATTTGGGCACCCCAATAGAAACATCACATCAATATTTAGTAGAGCCTCCTTTTGCTAAAATAACAGCCTCTAGACGCTTCCCATAGCCTGTAATGAGTGTCTGGATTCTGGATGAAGGTATTTTGGACCATTCCTCCTTACAAAACATCTCCAGTTCAGTTAGGTTTGATGGTTGCCGAGCATGGACAGCCCGCTTCAAATCATCCCACAGATTCTCAATGATATTCAGGTCTGGGGACTGGGATGGCCATTCCAGAACATTGCACTTGTTCCTCTGCATAAATGCCCGGGTAGATTTTAAGCAGTGTTTTGGGTTGTTGTCTTGTTGAAATAACCAGCGCCGGCGTAACTTCAACTTTGTGACTGATTCTTCAACATTGTTCCCAAGAATCTGCTGATATTGAGTGGAATCCATGCGACCCTCAACTTTAACAAGATTCCCAGTACCGGCACTGGCCACACAGCCCCACAGCATGATGGAACCCCCACCAAATTTTACTGTGGGTAGCAAGTGATTTTCTTGGAACGCTGTGTTCTTTTGCCGCCATGCATAACGTCCCTTGTTATGACCAAATAACCCAATCTTTGTTTCATCAGTCCACAGCACCTTATTCCAAAATGAAGCTGGCTTGTCCAAATGTGCGTTTGCATACCTCAAGCGACTCTGTTTGTGGCGTGTGTGCAGAAAAGGCTTCTTCCGCATCACTCTCCCATACAGCTTCTCCTTGTGCAAAGTGCGCTGAATTGTTGAACGATGCACAGTGACACCATCTGCAGCAAGATGATGTTGTAGGTCTTTGGAGGTGGTCTGTGGGCTGTTTTTGACCGTTCTCACCATCCTTTGCCTTTGCCTCTCCGATATTTTACTTGGCCTGCCACTTCTGGCCTTAACAAGAACTGTGCCTGTGGACTTCCCTTTCCTCACTATATTCCTCACAGTGGACACTGACAGCTTAAATCTCTGCGATAGCTTTTGTAGCCTTCCTCCAAACCATAATGTTGAACAATCTTTGTTTTCAGGTCATTTGAGAGTTGTTTTGAGGCCCCCATGTTGCCACTCTTCAGAGGAGAGTCAAAGAGAACAACAACTTGCAATTGGCCACCTTAAATACCCTTTCTCATGATTGGATGCACTTGTCTATGAAGTTCAAGGCTTAATGAGCTCACCTAACCAATTGTGTGTTCCAATTAATCAGTGCTAAGTAGTTACAGGTATTCAAATCAACAGAATGACAAGGGTGCCCACATTTTTGCATAGCCTATTTTTCACATCTGATTTAATTTCATACAACTTAATATTGCTACACTAAAAATCTTTGTCTGGACAATACCCCAGTACTCAGCTTTTATTAGAAAATGAATGGCATGCCACTGTGATCATTTTCTGTGACGACAGAGTAAATTATTATGCAGCCTCAGAGGGGTGCCCAAACTTTTTCATACGACTGTATAGTATAATATAAATATATATACAACATAGATGGTGGAAGGTAATTTTAGAGCGTTCAGTACAAATTGCATAATGGACTGGAAGGGTTAGGGTGTGGTTGAAGGGCTATTTTGTCCAGAGCGAGTTCGATACGAACACATAATACTGTCTTTCACCTAAATACGTCAAAGGAAACACTGAAAAGTGTTCAGAGTAACATATGTCAGAGATTATACATTTCTTACAGGAAAGTTCTTACAGGAAGTGTGTGTGTGTGTGTGCCTAAAGTATGTGTGTGTGTGTGTGTGTGTGTGTGTGTGTGTGTGTGTGTGTGTGTGTGTGTGTGTGTGTGTGTGTGTGTGTGTGTGTGTGTGTGTGTGTGTGTGTGTGTGTGTGTGTGTGTGCATATGAACAAACTTGTGTGTGTTGAAGAAATGCATCAAACCTCTAATTCTGTCCATGTCTTTGTATCGTTTTCTCCCGTCCCGTACGCTACAATAAGTTTGACCACCATTACCCTTTGTGTGTGAGACCTGACCAGGCCAAGGGAAAATCCAAGATGGAGGTGAGGGAGGAGGTGTTGTACATCCTGAATAAGGTGTGGACTAAACTACAGAACCTCCCTCAGGCCAACTCACTGGAGCTGGGGGCGTTCTTCATCATCATCCTGTTCGTCGGTGAGTCTAGGCACATTCCACGTCCGTAGGCCTCAACCCTTAGACACCTCTGCTAGATCTGAAGGAAGGAGGCCTGTAATTCCTGTAAGCAATATGGTGGAATCTCCACTTAGCCAACTGCCTGTCAATGGAGGTCTTAATGTTTTTCATTATGTTGTTATTGGCCGGATTACCGACCGAGCCCGAGTGGCCCCCGAGCCTCCAGAGGGGCCCCCGTCGATTTTTATTTTTTTATGTCTGAGTCATTGATAGCATATGAGCACGGCATAAAAGCCATGGCAACACAAGTTCCCTTTTAAACGAATAAGCAGTCAGATCAGTGATCTCGGATTGTTTCTATTTTTACTGGGTAAAACCACATGAGTTGAATTACAGTGATCCCAGCAACACTAATGTAATCAGTAATCACATGTATCATGTGACATTTCAATCTGTTATTGGCAGAGCAACAAGTAAATCTTTGTTTACATCATAATGTCACGAAGCTACATCTCTCTCTCTCTCCTTCCAGCGACATTCTTATTTATTATTGTGCTGTCCTGCGTTCGCTGCTGTTGCTGTGGAAAGCTTAAATCCCGAGTCCTGCCCTTACAGTCTGTCTGAGGAGGAGACATTTGCCTAGTTACAATACATAGAACATTTAAGGAAGGGAGGAAACAGCAATTCCAGGGAAGAACCAAATGAGAACCAATGAAGTATTAGAATCGCCTGGACAATGTAGCTTGGAGGGGACAGACAGCCTGCTCTGCAACCAGCCTGACGAATCTGTGTGTGTATAAAGACTGATGAGCAATGGCCGACTCATTAAGACTACGTAGAAGTAGCTTTAAACAGAACAATGACACTCTATATACAGAGAACTGTGAACATTGCTTCTGTGCTGTTGTTCTGTCTGAGGACACAAACCACTCTGAGGTTGAAAGACCCACCCAAGTTTTATCCTGCTTTCTCATGTGATTTAACCTGGAAGAGCTGATAGGTTTTATGTTGTGTGTTTTGTAGGTCTATAGAAGGAAACATTTTTTTTAAACTCCCTCAGATTTCAATCTTGTTGTGTTTAACAAAGTTGTTTTTAAGTCCAGAATGTAAAACACATCTCTGTTCTCCTTCAAGATGACCCCATAGAAAAAGTGCTAAAGTTCCAAACGTGTTGTTGTGTGTCGGTTTTCCAGTGGAAAAGAAGGGACAGTCATATAGAGTGCCCTCTGCTGGTGCAATGAGCACAATACATTTACGTAACTGGTCAAAAATAAAAAGATATGTTTTAACTGGTATAATTGGTGGATGCTTATACAGTATCTATCCCATTTCACACATGTTCATTATATTGTTTTGTTTTTTGCATATCCCAACTGATCATGAAAGTGGGGTGACCCACTATCAATGGCAATCCTGGAACAATTAGGGTTAAATGCCTTGGGCAAAGACAGATTTTCACCTTGTCGCCTCTGGGATTTGAACTAGTGACTACTGGCCCAGTGCTCTAATCTCTAGGCTGCCTGCAAAAAGTGTTGTACATTATTGATGCAGTATTGTATAAATAGTAGTAATATCTGTTGCCTTACAGATGGCAAATCGTGGTTATCATTAGTTATACTGGTACTGTACCATCCCCGATTGATTGTACATCAATTACTTGGAGTGGAACAACCTGTGTTTTGGGATTATATTCATCTGTAGTTTTCATTTGAGGAGCAACACATTTAGGTTTACTTAATGTTTAAGTGCAAATAAAATATAGTACATTAAAGAATAAAAAATTGTACATTGTGATTATTCTTGTTATCAATGCATTGTGTCAACAGTTAAAACCTTTGGAATGTAACACTCCAATTCCTGGCTGATCCTATGTCATATCTAACTTTCCATCTATAAAACGACAAAGACTGACCCACCCTATCCCTGGTACTTTCACTTCAGGTGCCAGAAACCATGCCACTCAGCGGCGTAGTGTATTGTGCAGTAGAGCATACCTTATCAGACCTTGTAGCACAGTCTCGGGCCTCACCTCCGATAGAGTCAATATTGTCGGTAAACATTAACCCAGCTGGACCTCTCTCTCTCTCCTACTGCGTCACATATTGAAAGCCCTCACAACAAGAGAACTAGTTACGATCACAGATTATGCTTTTGGAATCAAGTGGAATCGAGAGAGAAAAATCCAGTTGGAGTTGAGAGTGAGTAAACCTCACAGGATACCAAGACTCTCACACTGAAGGTCTTCTAGGGTCTGAAGTGGACGGTTTATTTGGTATACAGACGCAGGGTTGGACCAGCTATTGAGTTACTAACAGAGGCCTATACATCCAGAAGCCAGGTCTCACAGACCGTATTTACCGTTAACTTCGCTGAGAACATTGAGAGATGGCTCTGGAAAGGTGAGTCATTGATTGGAAACTTGATGATTAACAGATTTACATTTGTATTTAACATTTTAGTAATTTAACAGACGCTCTTATCCAGAGCAACTTACAGTCAGTGCATTCATCTGAAGATAATGTAGCTAGTTGGGACAACTGCTTATCACAGTCATAGTCAGTACATTTTTCCTCAATAAAGTAACTACCAGCAAAGTCAGAGCTAGTAAGAAAGAAAAAGAATGAACAGAAGTGTAACATGAAGGAAAGCCTTGTTGTTCCCGTACATAAAGCCGACTGCCAGCAGGTTACAATGTTAAACAAACATAGGTGGAAGTAAAGGAAAAGTGATGTATCTTTAAAACTGTTCTTCTTCTGACACCTTCCTCTGACACCTTTTTCTGACACCTTCCTCTGACCCCTTCCTCTGACACCTTTCTCTGACCCCTACATCTGACCCCTACCTCTGACACCTTCCTCTGACACCTTCCTCTGACCCCTTCCTCTGACCCCTTCCTCTGACCCCTACCTCTGACCCCTACCTCTGACCCCTACCTCTGACACCTTTCTCTGACCCCTACCTCTGACCCCTACATCTGACCCCTCCATCTGACCCCTACCTCTGACACCTTCATCTGACACCTTCCTCTGACCCCTACATCTGACCCCTACCTCTGACACCTTCCTCTGACACCTTCCTCTGACCCCTCCATCTGACACCTTCCTCTGACACCTTCCTCTGACCCCTACATCTGACCCCTACATCTGCCCCCTACATCTGCCCCCTCCATCTGACCCCTCCATCTGACCCCTACCTCTGACCCCTACATCTGACCCCTTTTCTGACACCTTCCTCTGACCCCTACATCTGACACCTTCCTCTGACACCTTCCTCTGACACCTTCCTCTGACCCCTTCCTCTGACCCCTACCTCTGACCCCTTTCTCTGACCCCTACCTCTGACACCTTCCTCTGACCCCTACCTCTGACCCCTTCCTCTGACCCCTTCCTCTGACACCTTCCTCTGACCCCTTCCTCTGACCCCTTCCTCTGACCCCTTCCTCTGACCCCTTCCTCTGACCCCTACCTCTGACCCCTACCTCTGACCCCTTCCTCTGACCCCTTCCTCTGACCCCTTCCTCTGACACCTTCCTCTGACACCTTCCTCTGACACCTTCCTCTGACACCTTCCTCTGACCCCTTCCTCTGACCCCTACCTCTGACTCTTCACTCTCACTGTAGTGTTCCAGACCCCCCTGACCCGGCAGGGTCACCAGAGGACTGGGTCCAGTGGGCAGTGCAGCGCCTGCAGATGGAGCCCTGGGCGTTGGGGGGCATTGTGGTCATAGGGGTGTTCCTGCTGATGATCCTGGCCCTGGTGGTCTTCGCTCTAATATATGGCTGTTGCTGCTCACCTGGAGGGGGGAAGAGGAGGATGAAGAAGGGGGTGCTTTAGAGAAGTGTGTCCCACTCTCCATGACTGTTCTACGGCCATTTAGATTTTCTGTACCCCCTACGTCTACGATGACTTTTCCAAAAGAAAAGACTGTGCAAAAAAAAAGCGTCCAGCCCAAGCATTATTAATGGGACCATCATTTTAACAAACACTCTGAGGAATGTCTGAATCGGAAAGTAATTCGATCAAGTTAAGACAATAACGTTTGATTATGAAAATATGTTGTTTGATTATAATTAAAAGTTGAAACTTTAAATGAATCCATCCATACAATACATTTATTTGTGTATTTGATTATGTAAATGTGCTGCTTGATTATAAATAAATGTTGAAACTTTAAATGAATCCATCCTTTCAATACATTTATTTGTGTATTTGATCATGAAAATGTGCTGCTTGATTATAATTAAATGTTGAAACTTTAAATGAATCCTTTCAATAAAAAACTATATTTATGCGCATATCAAAAGCGAGGCTGAAAGGGGCGTTGTCATGTATAGCAGAGCCAGGATGAGTCACAAGATGGCGGGTATGCCAGAATGGACTTGGAGATGGAGTCATTGAGGTTGGTAAGAAGGCGGGCAGGAAGGGAAAAAAGGAAGAAAGTGGAATATATTAAGAGTAAATATGGAGTGCTGCAGAAGGAAATTGAACATGAATTAACTGCGGTGTCAGGTGCGGTAAAGAACACAGAGTTTAAGCCTTGTCCCGATGGTGATAAAGATTTTTTTTGCCCAGTAGGAGTGAGATTTCTGGAGAGAATGGATCCTTGCCTTCTGGCTGATCCATGTGTGGTATCAGGTTGGGTGGAGAAGAGGTTGGGGAATGTTGGGTCGGTGAAAGTGACTTTTTCGTGTTTCTGCCGTCAAGGGAGGGCGTGCACTCTGCACCACGGGTCTGGGGACTGTGACTTGCTTTCCTCTCTGGAGCAGGGCACCTTTGAAAGGAGTGATAACTCGTCTGGCGTTAAGTGTTGATGAGGGTCGACTGAAGTTGAAGATTCCCGGTGTCTGTGACGCCTGCCATTTGATGTGACGCAGACCCAGTGTAGAGCGTGGTGAAACAGAGAAGACACTGTCTGTACTATTGATGCAGAGTTTTTACCAGATAAAGTCAAGTTAGGATGTGTCCGTTAGAGTTTTTGTCCCAAACCCCTTACGGTGTTTTAGGTGTAAAGTTTAGGTTCATGTGGCAGCAGTGTAGGAGGGAGAGTCCTAGATGTGATAAGTGTGCAGGAGGACATGAGACAAAGGAATGTGTAGTATCGTTGGAAAAAGTTGTGTGTGTTAGCTGTGGGGGTATCAATGGTGCTGGAGCTCAGAGGTGTCCGGTGAGAGAAAGGCAGGTTGAAGTTGCCAGGATCAGAGTAGTGCAGAAGGTGTCCTATGCTGAGGCAGTGAAGAGAGTAGTTGAGGAAGATGGGTCCAGGGTGAGGGATCCTAAAAAGACCCCTGGGAGTAGAGTAATAGGAATAGCATGTGCTTCAGTAAGATTGGTTTGTTGGCGTTCATGGGCATCTTGGTCAATTATACCGCTGGAATGGAATGTAAATCACAGAGGATAGATGTTGTGGTGGCAGCTGCAGAGAAGTACTTGGGATTGTGAGGTTTTACTGCAGAACAGTTGCAGGAGGTGTTGAATGGCAGTGTTCTGTCCTCCCAGACCGTTGATCTGGAGTAGGATTAGATAGAGTTAAATATTGGTAGGATTAGATAGAGTTAAATATTGGAATGTAGTGGTGTGGTTTTTGTTATTATTTTGTGAGGGCTAATAGTTGGCAGAGTCATTTTCCTTTTCCTTTTCGTAGGTAGGCCGTGAATGGCCTCACACTCCAGTACAGTAGGTGACGGTGTATGCACCTAAAAGTTGGATGCGATCCGCCAACCAAATCCCAAAGAAGAAGAAGAAGTGACGTCATTGGTATGCGACCGGTGGAGGAATGGCGAACAGCAAAAATAGTGTACTTCTCTCTTCTTTGGCGGACTATGGAGACGACTCTGAGGCAGATTCCAACCCAGAAACCGAAGAAACAGGTAGATAATTTACTTTAGCTACTTATATCAGAGCATGTGAGCGGAATTGAGAGGTTAGAAATCCCGCACATCGCCCATGGAGCGCTTCAATACCCATCTATTTGTGTGACTACCTGGACCTACCATTTTGTTTTTTAAAGTTCTGAAACCAAACCATATGGATTTGAATGAAAAGTATTTGAATAAACATAAAAAGGTGAATGTAAGAAGCGCACGTAATTTCAAATAGGCTACATGTCATATTAATTAAACAGCATATAAACACTCTAAATAGGTAAGGAGCCAGACAGGAACCCTAAGAACGAATGAAAATGAATTATTTAGTCTATATTATTTCAAGGTTATAGCCTACGAATAAATAAATTGTTAAGCATTTGCGAGTGATACGCAATAGGTTGGTTGGGACATAAAGCGCTCAGCATTTAAACAACATTTCGTTGTGTTAAATCATTATAGTCTATAAATTGGCCGTATAGGCTGTGACTTCGAATTAAATACAAATTCAACGAAAAATGACTTATTAGTACCTTTTGAATTCATTTTTACAAACACGGGTTTGGTCAGTCTGTGGCTTCAGACCAGTGGCGGTTCTGGGGGGGGGGGGGGGAGACAACAATTTTGGACCCCTTTGTGGCCCCCTAAATGTGGAGTATGAAATAATTTTTACACAACACATTTTTGCTATCGTTCTTTTTTTACATCCGCTATTAGACAGTGGCAACGATGATGATTGTGAACATGGTCTTTTGCCTGCAATGCAGTGAAGAAAACAATATGACAACAATAACGTCTGATGTAACTGGCATTCTCTAACAGTACAACTGGCCTCTCTAACAGTACAACTGGCCTCTCTAACAGTACAACTGGCCTCTCTAACAGTACAACTGGCCTCTCTAACAGTACAACTGGCCCCAGCTTGCCCCCCCCCCCCCCCCCCCCCCCCCCCAGTTGAAATGGTCTAGAAATGCCACTGCTTCAGGCTCAAGCGATGGTGCCTGGAGAGCATCAGGCAAGCAGCGGAGAATATCTTCTCTTCACCTGCAAAGCCACTGGGGAGGCTAAACACTCTTTTGGCCACTCTTGTCAGGCTGGGCAGAGTTGTTTTTATTTTTCTATATGTAGGCCTAAAGGTTTTTTAGGCAAAATAACCCAATCAAAACGGAAAGCTCCTTGAACATGGGAAAATGGCAGGTCTATTGGGCCAATTATGGTCTATTGCGTAGATCAGGGTTCCTCAACTGGCGGCCCGCTGGCCAAATCATTTTGGGCCCCCCAAATTATTCGATTGTTTTAATGTTTTAAAATATTAGAAAAAATTACGACATGCAAAAAGTCCCAAATGCAATGTCCCAAAAAGCAAGTTATTCTACCTAAATAATTAAAAAGTTACATTTGAACTCAATTCATGGGGAGAGAGAATACGGGAGACAGTCAACTAATAAAGCAGGCAGCAAACCAGTTTGTGGATGTCGGGTGAGATGGATGTGATTTTAATGCGCAGGAAGTCTGACATCTGAAAGCCGGTTCCTGCGTTCATAGAAGAAAATGAGGACTCGCAGGTGTAAGTTGATCCAAACATTGTTATCACATAAAATGCACGTTTCTTTATTGTGCTGTATTCCTCTGAGCATGACACCAACAACACACGCAGGGACTCGGCACTCCTGAGCGCATCTCTGATTTGGCTCGACGTCTGGAATTCAATCAGCTCAGTTTGAATTGCGGCCTCATACAGCGAGGGTATCGTTTTCATAGCAAGGGAGGAGAATTATCCACCTGGGCGGACTGTGAGAGGATCACGTACAAATACCTTTGGGCATGATGTAATCTTCAAATCTGGTGGAGAAGTTGTCTCTCGGCTGCTTGATGAAATCTTCCACCACCTCTGTGACAACGCTGCGGCCTGGTCCCTCTGCCTGTGGGTTCTTCAGTGTGCTGAAGTGCAGTAACCTTCCAGATGACAAGTCCAAATCGAACGACTCATTTTTCAGAGTAAAGGCCTCAAGTTTTTCCACAATGTACACCACTGTTTTCACTCTAACTTGTAACTGCAGATTTAACCCATTTAAGTGACAGAATATGTCAGCCAAAAAAGTAGTCTTTGTAGCTTGCAGTTAATGCTCTCTGCGTCGGGCTTCTGTCTGGGCAGGAACGCCACTTTGACAGTGCCTCGTTCTAAATAAGACACACTGGCTTGGCATTGGTAAACGATGGTGAGATGATCGCATATCTCTCTGTCCATTCTTCCCAGAAACTTCAATTTTCATTATCTACCTTTCTTTTGATACTTTCTGAGAGAAAAAGTCTCTCTTGCTATCAAGTTAACGTCAACATTCGTTCAGAAGAATTTAAAAGGTAGTGTAGCCTACAGTAGGCTACATTGACCTGTTTTCCTCCACCAATCAACAAACAGAGAAATAGACAAATAATATTTGAATAGAGACATCTGTGATTTTATGACCGTAATATATATGTTCATCACCGCACTCCCTCGCTTGCTCTTGGTCCTCATCTTTGTAAGCCACCTTGATTTAGCACCTGTGTGTTTTATCAGTTTCTTTCTGAAAATATTTAGCGAACTCCATGACAGTAGCTAAAGCAAGGGGCTATAGCAGCACACAAGTAGACTACAGATGCATGCTGGGCCGGGCCTACCGTGAGCGCTACTGCAGGAGTGGGCGAGAAGACCGACGCTCCACTCACATACTCTGACTGATATTGCATAGAAATTAGAATTTCGGACCCAAATCTGTCCTAACTGAGATAAAAGTGGTTACCCAAAACTCGCATTGTGTAGGTTCAATAATGTTGCTAGCTAGCTACCTAAATACTTTATCTGTGTGTTATTGTTCTAATGATATTTGTCCCACAACACGGTAAACAAACACTGAATTATTATCGTTAACTGAAACAAGGTGTTGTGTGAACCCTGTACAGAATATAGCTAACGTTAGCTAGCTTTCTGTGTGGATGGAAGAGGGGCATGTCATCAGCCTGCTAACGTTACTACCTGGTATCTGAATGTGGCTCGTCCCGCAACGACCCATTACTCCACATTCCTCGCTAGATTCCAACACACAGAACAGTCCGGCACCTTTATAAATCAGTGTTGAATAAACTCTCATTTGAATTTTTTACTTATCCATTTTACGTTATCTAAACTCACTCTACCGGTTGTCCGCCAAGTTCATCATTAATGTGTTATGCCGTTGGTCATTTTAGAGACAATATTGACAGGTTATTATTATTTAAACAGACTTTTGAAAAGTTTGTGCGTCACCTGACTGCATGTGTAACAGTATAGCTTCCGTCCCTCTCCTCGCCCCAACCTGGGCTCGAACCAGGGACCCTCTGCACACATCAACAACAGCCACCCTCGAAGCATCGTTACCCATCACTCCACAAAAGCCACGGCCCGTACAGAGCAAGGGGAACAACTACTTCAAGGTCTCAGAGCGAGTGACGTCACCGATTGAAATGCTATCAGCGCGCACCACCGCTAACTGGCATCAGTTACACACGCTCACGCGATAGTGAGACTTGCTGAGTTTGTGCAGGCATGGTTTTGCTCATGTGTCAGGTGATAGAAATCAGAAAGCATTACCAGAAAAAACGGGTCAATAATAATTTTCAATGGATGTTTTTGTCTAAAATGTCCAATGACTAAAGGACCAACCAATTTCACTACCAGTAGAGTAAATCCCAAATGCCAGTTTATTCAATTCACTGCCTATACAAAATGTTGATGAAGTAGAGGCCGACCTAATCCCAGCAAGCTAGCTTGCTATTGGGTCAGGAACCCGGCAACTGAATGCTGTCATGTTTCCAACCTGATAACCAAGCTCTTTGTCATTCTGCAGAGAACCATGGAGTAGGCCTGGTGTCGGCTGCCTACGGAGAGGACGACATTAGCCGGATTGAGGATGGCGACGACAAGGCATCTGGAGACGAGGACAGCGTGGAGAGCTCCCGTAACTCCGTCGGTTCTCTTTCCAACTTATTCTCTTTCTCACAGCACCCTGCTTGAGGTATTTCTCTGTGTGTGTTGGGTCACTCAGGGATGTTAACGCTTTGCATTTTTGTCTTTTGTAGGAAATGGATGAGTCTGACGAGGGGGGAGACACAGATGATTATAAGGTATTTGAACCCCCCCCTGATTGTGGAATGGTTTGGGCTTATTTAATGTTTGTTAGGGGGTCATGGGTCTCCCGAGTGGCATAGCGGTCTAAGTCACTGCATCTCAGTGCTACTGCAGACGCTGGTTCGATCCCGGGCTGTATCACGACCGGCCGTGATTGGGAGTCCCATAGGGCGGCCGGTTAGGGGAGGCTGAGGTAGGCCGTCATTGCAAATAAGATTTTTTTCTTAACCTCTCTGGGATATGTGGGACGGTAGCGTCCCAACTGGCCAACATCCAGTGAAAATGCAGAGCGCCAAATTCTAAAAAATTACAATAAAATGTAACTTTCATGAAATCACACATTCAATATACCAAATTAAAGCTACACTTGTTGTGAATCCAGCCAACGTGTCAGATTTCAAAAATGCTTTACGGCGAAAGCAAACAATGCTATTATCTGAGGATAGCACCCCAGCTAACAATCACAGACCATCGTATTTCAACCCTCCCGGCGCTACACAAAACGCAGAAATAAAGATATAATTCCTGCCTTACCTTTGACGAGCTTCTTCTCTTGGCACTCCAATATGTCCCATAAACATCACAAATGGTCCTGTTTGTTCGATTAATTCCGTCGATATATATCCAAAATGTCCATTTATTTGGCGCGTTTGATCCAGAAACCGGTTCCAACTTGCACAACGTGACTACAAAATATCTCAAAGGTTACCTGTAAGCTTTGTCCAAACATTTCAAACTACTTTTGTAATACAACTGTAATTATTTTTTAACGTAAATAATCGATAAAACTGAAGACGGGATGATCTGTGTTCAATACCGGAGGAAAACAATGTGTAGCATGCTTTCTGGTCACGCGCCTCTAAAAAACAGTACACTTCACTGGAGCCTCATTCTGAACATGGCTACTTCTTCATTTCTCAAAGGAAAAACCTCAACCAATTTCTAAAGACTGTTGACATCCAGTGGAAGCGATAGGAACTGCAGCAAGGTCCCTTAGAAATCTGGATTCCCAATGAAAAGTAATTGAAAATAGTGACCTCAAAAATAAAAAATCTGAATGGTTTGTCCTCTGGGTTTTGCCTGCCAAATAAGTTCTGTTATAGTCACAGACATGATTCAAACAGTTTTAGAAACTTCAGAGTGTTTTCTATCCAAAACTACTAATAATATGCATATATTAGCATCTGGGACTGAGTAGGAGGCAGTTTACTCTGGGCACGCTTTTCATCCAAACGTGAAAATGCTGCCCCCTATCCTAGAGAAGTTAATTGACTTGCCTAGTTAAATAAAGGTTAATAATAATCAAGATTGTCTGTTGGGTGCAAAGAGAAGTGAAGATTGTTAACATTCCCTGTAGGTGCCACTAGGTGGGACTGTTGATCTATTATATGATTTGTCTTTATTGGCCGATACTTGAAGTCACAAGCCTTGCTGGCAGGCTACTGCTATCACTATTTACTGGTTCTACCAATCTAACATATAGAATTGTTCTAAGGTCAAACCAAGGATAATTTAGCTATTTGATTTTGAATTTGAAGTACTTAAAAAAAAAAAATAATAATTGATGTGGCATTGAATTTGCCCTTACTGCTATTAGCCCATACAAATGCATTGAATAAGAGTTTCACTCCATCAAACAAAGAAATCGAAAGGAAGTTTGTCCTGAAGTGTTTGTTCTATATCTGAGAGATATAAGAAGGATCAGGAAACTATTTGTATATTTTTTTACATGAATTTTACTCCTTATGTTTGGCACTAAACTATCTCCATATATACTGTACTTCCATTCATTGTTTTAACCTGGTACTGGGGACCTTCAGACTAGTCTTGTGAAGCTTGTGGGCATCCTGGAGAAAAACAACCGATAGAAAACCTGATATCTCTAGCTTAAAATGACGGCTAATCACGGGGATTTGTTTATTATGCCAATTAGATTTCCGCGGGTCGTGGAGGGCTAGGTGCTACTCAAACAAACAGAATCATTACAGGGCCAGGGACACTTTAATAACATAGCATTATGTGTGTGTCTGACAATTGACTATGCTACGAGGGGCCTATGATCAGGCACTGGATGCAATTTGTCTGAAGAACGGTAGCATTCCATAACATAGGAAGGGGGGGTCAGGTGGAGGACTGGTGAGGTGTTTGTGTGTGTCTTGGGGGGGTGTCAGGTCAGGTGGAGGACTGGTGAGGTGTGTTTGTGTGTGTCTTGGGGGGGTGTCAGGTCAGGTGGAGGACTGGTGAGGTGTGTTTGTGTGTGTCTAGGGGGGGGGGGGGTGTCAGATGGAAGACTGGTGAGATGTGTTTGTGTGTGTCTTGGGGGGGTGTCAGGTCAGGTGGAGGACTGGTGAGGTGTGTCTTGGGGGGGGTGTCAGGTGGAGGACTGGTGAGGTGTGTTTGTGTGTGTCTTGGGGGGGTGTCAGGTCAGGTGGACTGGTGAGGTGTGTTTGTGTGTGTCTTGGGGGGGGGGGGGGGGGGGGGTGTCAGATGGAAGACTGGTGAGATGTGTTTGTTTGTCTTGGGGGGGTGTCAGGTCAGGTGGAGGACTGGTGAGGTGTGTCTTGGGGGGGTGTCAGGTGGAGGACTGGTGAGGTGTGTTTGTGGGTGTCTTGGGGGGGTGTTAGGTCAGGTGGAGGACTGGTGAGGTGTGTTTGTGTGTGTCTTGGGGGGGGGGGTGTCAGATGGAAGACTGGTGAGGTGTGTTTGTGTGTGTCTTGGGGGGGTGTCAGGTCAGGTGGAGGACTGGTGAGGTGTGTTTGTGTGTGTCTTGGGGGGGGGTGTCAGGTCAGGTGGAGGACTGGTGAGGTGTGTTTGTGTGTGTCTTGGGGGGGTGTCAGGTAGAGGACTGGTGAGGTGTGTTTGTGTGTGTCTTGGGGGGGGTGTCAGGTCAGGTGGAGGACTGGTGAGGTGTGTTTGTGTGTGTCTTGTGGGGGGGGGGGGGGGGGGTTCATGTGGAGGACTGGTGAGGTGTGTTTGTGTGTGTCTTGGGGGGGTGTCAGGTCAGGTGGAGGACTGGTGAGGTGTGTTTGTGTGTGTCTTGGGGGGGGGTCAGATGGAAGACCGGTGAGATGTGTTTGTGTGTGTCTTGGGGGGGTGTCAGATCAGGTGGAGGACTGGTGAGGTGTGTTTGTGTGTGTCTTGGCGGGGTGTCAGGTGTGTTTGTGGGTGTCTTGGGGGGGGGGGGGTGTCAGGTCAGGTGGAGGACTGGTGAGGTGTGTTTGTGTGTGTCTTGGGGGGGGGTGTCAGGTGGAGGACTGGTGAGGTGTGTTTGTGTGTGTCTTGGGGGGGGGGGGGGGGGTGTCAGGTGGAGGACTGGTGAGGTGTGTTTGTGTGTGTCTTGGGTGGGGGGGGTCAGGTGGAGGACTGGTGAGGTGTGTTTGTGTGTGTCTTGGGGGGGTGTCAGGTCAGGTGGAGGACTGGTGAGGTGTGTTTGTGTGTGTCTTGGGGGGGTGTCAGGTCAGGTGGAGGACTGGTGAGGTGTGTCTTGGGGGGGGGGGGGGGGGGTGTCAGGTGGAGGACTGGTGAGGTGTGTTTTTGTGTGTCTTGGGGGGGGTGTCAGGTCAGGTGGAGGACTGGTGAGGTGTGTTTGTTTGTGTCTTGGGGGGGGGGGGTGTCAGATGGAAGACTGGTGAGATGTGTTTGTGTGTGTCTTGGAGGGGTGTCAGGTCAGGTGGAGGACTGGTGAGGTGTGTCTTGGGGGGGGGGGGGGGTGTCAGATGGGAAGACTGGTGAGGTGTGTTTATGTGTGTCTTGGGGGGGGTGTCAGGTCAGGTGGAGGACTGGTGAGGTGTGTTTGTGTGTGTCTTGGGGGGGGTGTCAGGTGGAGGACTGGTGAGGTGTGTTTGTGTGTGTCTTGGGGGGGGTGTCAGGTCAGGTGGAGGACTGGTGAGGTGTGTTTGTGTGTCTTGGGGGGGTGTCAGGTCAGGTGGACTGGTGAGGTGTGTTTGTGTGTGTCTTGGGGGGGGGGGGGGGGGGTGTCAGATGGAAGACTGGTGAGATGTGTTTTGTGTGTGTCTTGGGGGGGGGTGTCAGGTCAGGTGGAGGACTGGTGAGGTGTGTCTTGGGGGGGGTGTCAGGTGGAGGACTGGTGAGGTGTGTTTGTGGGTGTCTTGGGGGGGGTGTCAGGTCAGGTGGAGGACTGGTGAGGTGTGTTTGTGTGTGTCTTGGGGGGGGGGTGTCAGGTCAGGTGGAGGACTGGTGAGGTGTGTTTGTGTGTGTCTTGGGGGGGGTGTCAGGTGGAGGACTGGTGAGGTGTGTTTGTGGGTGTCTTGGGGGGGTGTCAGGTCAGGTGGAGGACTGGTGAGGTGTGTTTGTGTGTGTCTTGGGGGGGGGGGGGGGGTCAGATGGAAACTGGTGAGATGTGTTTGTGTGTGTCTTGGGGGGGTGTCAGGTCAGGTGGAGGACTGGTGAGGTGTGTTTGTGTGTGTCTTGGGGGGGGTGTGAGGTGGAGGACTGGTGAGGTGTGTTTGTGGGTGTCTTGGGGGGGTGTCAGGTCAGGTGGAGGACTGGTGAGGTGTGTTTGTGTGTGTCTTGGGGGGGGGGGGGGTGTCAGATGGAAGACTGGTGAGATGTGTTTGTGTGTGTCTTGGGGGGGTGTCAGGTCAGGTGGAGGACTGGTGAGGTGTGTCTTGGGGGGGTGTCAGGTGGAGGACTGGTGAGGTGTGTTTGTGTGTGTCTTGGGGGGGTGTCAGGTCAGGTGGACTGGTGAGGTGTGTTTGTGTGTGTCTTGGGGGGGGGGGTGTCAGATGGAAGACTGGTGAGATGTGTTTGTGTGTGTCTTGGGGGGGTGTCAGGTCAGGTGGAGGACTGGTGAGGTGTGTCTTGGGGGGGGGGTGTCAGGTGGAGGACTGGTGAGGTGTGTTTATGTGTGTCTTGGGGGGGTGTCAGGTCAGGTGGTTGACTGGTGAGGTGTGTTTGTGTGTGTCTTGGGGGGGGTGTCAGGTGGAGGACTGGTGAGGTGTGTTTGTGTGTGTCTTGGGGGGGGGTGTCAGGTCAGGTGGAGGACTGGTGAGGTGTGTTTGTGTGTCTTGGGGGGGGTGTCAGGTCAGGTGTACTGGTGAGGTGTGTTTGTGTGTGTCTTGGGGGGGGGGGGGGGGGGGTCAGATGGAAGACTGGTGAGATGTGTTTGTGTGTGTCTTGGGGGGGTGTCAGGTCAGGTGGAGGACTGGTGAGGTGTGTCTTGGGGGGGTGTCAGGTGGAGGACTGGTGAGGTGTGTTTGTGGGTGTCTTGGGGGGGGTGTCAGGTCAGGTGGAGGACTGGTGAGGTGTGTTTTTGTGTGTCTTGGGGGGGGGGGTGTCAGATGGAAGACTGGTGAGGTGTGTTTGTGTGTGTCTTGGGGGGGTGTCAGGTCAGGTGGAGGACTGGTGAGGTGTGTTTGTGTGTGTCTTGGGGGGGGGGGGGGGGTGTCAGGTGGAGGACTGGTGAGGTGTGTTTGTGTGTGTCTTGGGGGGGTGTCAGGTCAGGTGGAGGACTGGTGAGGTGTGTTTGTGTGTGTCTTGGGGGGGGGGGGGGGGTGTCAGGTGGAGGACTGGTGAGGTGTGTTTGTGTGTGTCTTGGGGGGGTATCAGGTCAGGTGGGGGACTGGTGAGATGTGTTTGTGTGTTTCTTGGGGGGGGTGTCAGGTCAGGTGGAGGACTGATGAGGTGTGTCTTGGGGGGGTGTCAGGTGGAGGACTGGTGAGGTGTGTTTGTGTGTGTCTTGGCGGGGTGTCAGGTGGAGGACTGATGAGGTGTGTCTTGGGGGGGTGTCAGGTGGAGGACTGGTGAGGTGTGTTTGTGTGTGTCTTGGGGGGGTGTCAGGTCAGGTGGAGGACTGGTGAGGTGTGTCTTGGGGGGGTGTCAGGTGGAGGACTGGTGAGGTGTGTTTGTGTGTGTCTTGGGGGGGTGTCAGGTCAGGTGGAGGACTGGTGAGGTGTGTCTTGGCGGGGTGTCAGGTGGAGGACTGGTGAGGTTTGTGTGTGTGTGTCTTGGGGGGGGTGTCAGGTCAGGTGGAGGACTGGTGAGGTGTGTTTGTGTGTGTCTTGGGGGGGGGGGGGGGGGGTGTCAGATGGAAGACTGGTGAGATGTGTTTGTGTGTGTCTTGGGGGGGGGGGGGTGTCAGATGGAGGACTGGTGAGGTTCGTGTGTCTTGGGGGGGGGGGGGGGGTCAGGTCAGGTGTTGGACTGGGGAGGTTTGTGTGTCTTTGGGGGGGGGGGGGGGGGGGGGGGTCAGGTCAGGTGGAGGACTGGTGAGGTTTGTGTGTCTTGGGGGGGGGGGGGGGGGGTCAGGTCAGGTGGAGGATTGGTGAGGTTTGTGTGTCTTGGGGGGGGGGGGGTCAGGTCAGGTGGAGGACTGGTGAAGTTTGTGTGTCTTGGGGGGGGTCAGGTCAGGTGGAGGATTGGTGAGGTTTGTGTGTCTTGGGGTGGGGTCAGGTGGAGGACCGGTGAGGTGTGTTTGTGTGTGTCTTGGGGGGGTATCAGGTCAGGTGGAGGACTGGTGAGGTGTGTTTGTGTGTGTCTTGGGGGGGGGGGGGGGGTCAGATGGAAGACTGGTGAGATGTGCTTGTGTGTTTCTTGGGGGGGGGTGTCAGGTCAGGTGGAGGACTGGTGAGGTGTGTCTTGGGGGGGTGTCAGGTGGAGGACTGGTGAGGTGTGTTTGTGTGTGTCTTGGCGGGGTGTCAGGTGGAGGACTGGTGAGGTGTGTTTGTGTGTGTCTTGGGGGGGTGTCAGGTCAGGTTGGGGGGGGGGGGTGTGTGTCTTGGGGGGGTGTCAGGTGGAGGACTGGTGAGGTGTGTTTGTGTGTGTCTTGGGGGGGTGTCAGGTCAGGTGGAGGACTGGTGAGGTGTGTCTTGGCGGGGTGTCAGGTGGAGGACTGGTGAGGTTTGTGTGTGTGTGTGTCTTGGGGGGGGTGTCAGGTCAGGTGGAGGACTGTTGAGGTGTGTTTGTGTATGTCTTGGGGGGGGGGGGGGGGGGTGTCAGATGGAAGACTGGTGAGATGTGTTTGTGTGTGTCTTGGGGGGGGGGGGGTGTCAGATGGAGGACTGGTGAGGTTCGTGTGTCTTGGGGGGGGGGGTCAGGTCAGGTGTTGGACTGGGGAGGTTTGTGTGTCTTTGGGGGGGGGGGGGTCAGGTCAGGTGGAGGACTGGTGAGGTTTGTGTGTCTTGGGGGGGGGGGGTCAGGTCAGGGGGAGGATTGGTGAGGTTTGTGTGTCTTGGGGGGGGGGGGTTTGTCAGGTCAAGTGGAGGATTGGTGAGGTTTGTGTGTCTTCGGGGGGGGGGGGGGGGGGGAGGGGTCAGGTCAGGTGGAGGACTGGTGAGGTTTGTGTGACTTTGGGGGGGGGGTGGTCAGGTCAGGTGGAGGATTGGTGAGGTTTGTGTGTCATGGGGGGGGGGGGGGGGGTTAGGTCAGGTGGAGGACTGGTGAGGTGTGTTGACTTTGTCAGAGGTGAGTTGTGGTAAACCGATCCAGAACCTGACAAAGACTTAATCCGTAATGTGTTTTCACTAGCTGCTACTTGTTTTCTCCCTGTCTTATGATCTGATCCTGTATGTAGCTACTGTTGCCTTAGTGCTGAGACCCACTATTATGAGTAATGCCTTGTCAGCCACACCATTGGTCCCCATTTTGTCCTAAGGGCCGAACTCCGTAACTGTGTTTCATCTGCTACGTACTTCCTATTGTATCTTACAAGTCATCTAGTGTTGGGTTTAGATGATGCTAGTTTCTGTAAAGGAGATGTATCTAGCAGTATGTTGCTCTGATGTATCCTATGTTGCTCTGTCTGTATGCTATGTCTTGCTTGTCCTATGTTGCTATGTCTTGCTTGTTCTATTTTGCTATTGTCTATATTGTAATTGTTTTTAATAACCTGCCCAGGGACTGCGGATGAAAATTAGCCGGCTGGCTAAAACCGGCACTTTTACTGAAACGTTGATTAAAGTGCACTGTCCCTGTAAAAATTAAACTCAAACTCAGTAGGCTCTTGTGACTGTTGCACATTACTGGTAATCTAAGAGAGTTAAACGCTTAGCAGTTTGTTCAAACACGTCTTCAACTCGTAGCCAAAACTTACTGGTAATAGCTTGTTTGTTGCGCAGGCGTTGATTTATCTAGCCACTACGTTCTCCTATCCACTGCCTATGCAATGGCTTTGATTAGATTGAATTGAGAAAATTACAGATCTGTGTTAGACGTATTTGTGTGTCAAATAACAGTAGTAATAGAATGGCCTGCTCTCTTTAGAGTGACCAGGAGTGGACTACTGCCACAGACTAGAAGAACCTCGAAAGAACCATGATAGAACCAACACTCCTTCTCTCCTTGGTCAATGAGAAAGTAGTGGGGTGGAAGGCAGTGGGGTGGAAAGTGATGGGCGGAGGAGGGGTTGTCACCATATGTGTCACATTTGTGTCTTGATCGCGTCAGGGACAGTGGAGAAAGAGTGGGGGTTGTTTGATTGTTTCTTGCCCCCTCTCTACCCCCGTGACCTGTGTTTTTGCCCATAGTGAATATGCAGTAACCCAGAATAATGTCAGTTTGGCCGAGCTGTTAGTTCTGTTGCTGTAGTTTCCTCTCTGGCTGAAAGTGCCATTCATTACAGTGAGATGGGGGCAGGGGGGGGGGGGGGGAGAACCTCTGGTAACCACACCCCTTCCTGGGTCCTCCTGTCCTACTTAGTTTGGCCATCAGGCCCTCTTCATGACAATTCTTGGATGTGTCCATGCAATTGCTAGGTGACTGGGTGGCGGAAAGTGTATATCTTCCAGTGAATAAGAGCACTGTTCCTAACTGCTGAACCTGTGTTATGGCCCAAGTTCTGGCAAAGACGGGCCGTATTTTAGAAGCAGCTCAGATCGCCCCACCTCCTGCCAAGCCCGTTTTCACTTGAAATTTACATTTACATTTAAGTCATTTAGCAGACGCTCTTATCCAGAGCGACTTACAAATTGGAAAGTTCATACATATTCATCCTGGTCCCCCCGTGGGAAATGAACCCACAACCCTGGCGTTGCAAGCGCCATGCTCTACCAACTGAGCCACACGGGACTAAATCTCTGGGGAAGTAGATAAAGGTCTCATTGCCAAAACCCTGAAGTATCCCTTTAAAGGCCCACCTCAGAGGAAGTTGCCGCACCTATTTAGAGTACTTCCTGTCCTAGAGCAGAAAATGTAATTTAGGTTCCACCTCGAAGACTGACGCAGGCTGCTAATATTTATTCAGGAATTGGGGGGGGTGGGACGTTGTGGTAACTTCCACGTGTAGCAGAGAAATTACAACAAATAGGCCACTGACTGACAGCTGTCAGTAACTAGCTCGCATGCTAACCTTAGCCAGCTAATGAAAGTTACAATGCATTTGGAAAGTATTCAGACCCCTTGACTTTTTCCACATTTTGTTACGTTACTGTCTTATTCTAAAATTGATTCAATTGTTTTTCCCCCGTCATCAATCTGCACACAATACCCCCCAAAACTGATTTTTAGAAATGTTTGCTCAAAAAATGTAAAATAACAACAGATTTTACATAAGTATTCAGACCCTTTACTCAGTACTTTGTTGAAGCACCTTTGGCAGCGATTACATCCTCGAGTCTTCTTGGGTATGACGCTACAAGCTTGACACACCTGTATTTGGGGAGTTTCTCCCATTCTTCTCTGAAGATCCTCACAAACTCTGTCAGGTTGGATGGGGAGCGTGGCTGCACAGCTATTTTCAGGTCTCTCCAGAGATGTTCGATTAGGTTCAAGTCCGGGCTCTGACTGGGCCACTCAAGGACATTCAGAGACTTGTCCCGAAGCCACTCCTGCATTGTCTTGGCTGTGAGCTTAGGGTCGTTGCCCTCTTCAAATCAAATGGTATTTGTCACATGCTCCACATACAACAAGTAAACCTTACAGTGAAATGCTTACTTACAAGCCCTTAACCAACAATGCAGTTTTAAGAAAAATAAGTTTTAAGTAAAAAATAGACAAGTTAAAAATAAAAGTAAGAATTCATTAAAGAGCAGCAGTAAATAACAATAGCGAGGCTATGTACAGGGGATACCGGTACAGAGTCAATGTGCAGGGGCACCGGTTAGTCAGTTGGAAGGTGAACCTTCACCCCAGTCTGAGGTCCTGAGTGCTCAGGAGCAGTTTTCTCATAAAGGACCTCTCTGTACTTTGCTCCGTTCATCTTTGCCTTGATCCTGATCAAGTTGTAGAAATATCTCAAGGATGATCAATGGAAACGGGATGCACCTGAGCTCAATTTCAAGTATTTTAGAAAGGGTTCTGAATACTTATATAAATAAGGTATTTCTGTTTTTTATTTTCAATAAATTTGCAAACATTTGTAAAAACCTGTTTTTGCTTGGTCATTATGGGGGTATTGTGTGTAGATTTCTGACTTTGTATTTTATTTAATCAATGTTAGATTATGGCTGTAACGTAACAAAATGATACAGAAGGCACTGTATCAATGCATTTGCACAGCTATGTATCGCTTTGCAGCCAGTGTTTGTGATTGCCATGCTGCCAGGTTGCAATTAATCCCAACCCTTAAACTAAACGTAGGCATGAAAATAATTTGCGCATAAGACTCACGAAAACATCCGAAGTCAGACGTTTAGATTTGGCACTTCAAGCCCAAATATATCATATTTTGACAAACTTATTGACTTACATCATTGTGCAACATCGCGGGTAAGCTCTGGCCATCGTCTTTCAGCTCAAATTAGTGGATTTCTACTGGTATGCACATTTTAGCAAGTTTTCTAACTGGTATGGACATTTTAACAATATGTTTAACTAGGATGGGCATTTTAGCAAGATATATAACTGGGATGGACATTTTAACAAGATGTATAACTGGGATGGGCATTTTACCAAGATGTTTAACTGGTATGGACATTTTACCAAGATGTATAACTGGGATGGACATTTTACCAAGATGTAGAACTGGGATGGACATTTTAACAAGATGTTTAACTGGTATGGACATTTTAACAAGATGTATAACTGGGATGGGCATTTTAACAAGATGTATAACTGGGATGGGCATTTTACCAAGATGTTTAACTGGTATGGACATTTTACCAAGATGTATAACTGGGATGGACATTTTACCAAGATGTATAACTGGGATGGACATTTTACCAAGATGTATAACTGGGATGGACATTTTACCAAGATGTATAACTGGGATGGACATTTTACCAAGATGTATAACTGGGATGGACATTTTACCAAGATGTATAACTGGGATGGACATTTTACCAAGATGTATAACTGGGATGGACATTTTACCAAGATGTTTAACTGGTATGGACATTTTACCAAGATGTATAACTGGGATGGACATTTTAACAAGATGTATAACTGGGATGGACATTTTAACAAGATGTATAACTGGGATGGGCATTTTACCAAGATGTTTAACTGGTATGGACATTTTACCAAGATGTATAACTGGGATGGACATTTTACCAAGATGTATAACTGGGATGGACATTTTACCAAGATGTATAACTGGGATGGACATTTTAGCAAGATGTTTAACTGGTATGGACATTTTACCAAGATGTATAACTGGGATGGACATTTTACCAAGATGTATAACTGGTATGGACATTTTACCAAGATGTTTAACTGGTGTAACTGACAGTGCATCAACATCGACAGCAGCTGCGATGTTATGCTTCCTGGAGATCCAGGACAGTCCATGGTTCTGTGAGTGATGTGAACCCCCCCTTCTGTGTGTTCTCTTCAGGAGATCCCAGAGGCAGAGAGGAGAGACCCCAATGAGCTGGTCGGTGAGTGTATACACACACACACACACCCAAACAGACAAACCAACGTGTTTGAGATACAAATACAATACAAACTTGGTGTTAAATATTTATTTATATTGAACATTAGATGCCCAAACCGTGCTTTTGGTTTGACTTAATGAGTAACTGATGTAGATGGGAGTTCAATAAGTCTTTGTCTTCAGACTGGGTAATTCAGCTTGTAAAGGTGGCATAGGGTAAAACCATTTGAATTCAATCATTTTGACAGCATCGCTTTTGATTTTAAACAAAGCTTTCCCATACATATTTCCCCATGGAAGAAGTGGTCAGAAAGGGACTTTTATGCCATAACATTCAGGAGATAAAGGTGCTCAGTGTTGACCCATTTTGCATACCCCACCATACTATGAGACTTCCATGTCTTCATCACTGGAATATCATAGTTGTGTTTGATATCATTTAAAAGCTTACAAACAAGGTTGTCTATTTTATAATCATCTTTTTTTCAATGTCATTTGTTTATTTTTACCTTTTAACGTCAATTATCTAAAACCTGTAAACTCAGATTTTTTTCATATTGGCATATGTTGTAGTCTAGACCCTATTTTACATCTGAAGTTTTTGAGTTGTGCCTGCCATTGGTTGAGACACAACATGCTCTTAACCCAACCAGTCCCACTCATTTTTAACATTGCGTGTTTAAAAACAAATATTTAAAAAATGTTTTTACCTTTTATTTAACTAGGCAAGTCAGTTAAGAACAAATTCTTATTTTCAATGACGGCCTGGGAATAGTGCCTAACTGCCTTGTTCAGGGGCAGAATGACAGATTTTTACGTTGTCAGCTCGGGATTCGATTTTGCAACCTTTCGGTTACTAGGCTACCTGCCTCTAACCACTAGGCTACCTGCCTCTAACCACTAGGCTACCTGCCTCTAACCACTAGGCTACCTGCCTCTAACCACTAGGCTACCTGCCTCTAACCACTAGGCTACCCTGCCGCCCCGTGTTTGAGCTACAGACTTCTGGATTGTACCATTGGATTTGCCTATTGCTTCTGCATCCTAATGGTACCACCTATTAGTCTGTGTGATTAACGGAGGTTAAGCTCCAGCGGTGTTTGAGAGACAAGGGCGGATCCCGAAGGGTCCCAGGACCGGGTCTTTTTTTAAAAATTTTTTTTTACAAAAACGTCTGTAGAGTCCGAATGATTTGAGCTACAAACTATTGATAGCTATTTGGAAGCTGAGACTCTCATGAGCACTCGCATGTAACACAAGAGTCGTTAGACGGCAAGGGGTTCTTCTAAATAGAAGATCATAGGAAATCCCAGGACATGGTGTCTATAATACTGTAATAAGCTCACATAGTTGCTGTCACACAATTTAGCTGGTACATTTACTACCACAAAGATGGCCCCCAGTCCACCCACCATCAAATGTAAACTTAAATGGTCATGTCTACTCTACTATCTATATGTCTATGATTTCAATAGGTTTCCTATGGAGGATTGACAGTATCATGTTGAAAACAACAGATATTTCCATTCAGGTCAACATTCTCTGATGTGTGGACCTCCAACCATTTTTGTGGTACCTTTTTGAAAGTAGAAGTTTTTAAATTTTTGTACATTTATCAGCCTAAACATGACACCCACCCTGTATTCAAGAGCACGTTGTGTCTCAGCTGATGACGGGCCCAACACAGATACCTTCGATGATGTAAAATAGGGTCTAGGCTACAACATATGCTAATTTGAAAATATCGGAGTTGACATGTTTTTAAATCATTTGTAATAATTGTTCATTGACGTGTGTTCAGAGCAGGAGAGAACACACTGCTCTATTAGGCCATTAAACGGTAGTACCAATCAGGGGTTGAAACGCAAATCATTTTCCAATCGTTTAGTTCGGAACAGAACCACCCCCCCCCCCCCCCCCCCATTCCGTTCTGATTCTGTTCCTTGAAAAATGTTGTTATTGTCCGGTTTTCGGTTCTGTTCCCTGAACCGGTTCCAACCCCTGCTACTTATCACGCCCTCTACTGTGTGTGTGTGTGTGTGTGTGTGTGTGTGTGTGTGTGTGTGTGTGTGTGTGTGTGTGTGTGTGTGTGTGTGTGTGTGTGTGTGTGTGTGTGTGTGTGTGTGTCAGAGAGGGAAACTGTGTGTACACAGGTACGACCCCACATCCAGGTGCCAAATTTCACACACATGATGTAATTCAACACTAATCTCCCGTGTCACGCCCAAACTCTACTTTATGGGAGAGAGGATGAATGTGTATGATAGTTATGTTTGACCATTTGGAGAGGTCTGAATACCTACCTATAACTAAGATCAAATCAAAGTTTATTTGTCACGTGCGCCAAATACAACAAGTGTAGACCTTACAGTGAAATGCTTACATACAGGCTCTAAACAACAGTGCAATTTCTAAGTTAAAAAAAGGTATTAGGTGAACAATAGATAAGTAAAGAAAAAGAAACAACATTAAAAAAGACAGTGAAAAAGAACAGTAGCGAGGCTATATACAGGCACTGGTTAGTCGGGCTGATTTAGGTAGTATGTACATGTATGTATGGTTAAAGTGACTATGCATATATGATGAACAGAGAGTAGCAGTAGTGTAAAAGAGGGGTTGGTGGGTGGTGGGACACAATGCAGATAGTCCGGGTAGCCACTGTGCGGGGGCACCGGTTGGTCGGGCTAATTGAAGTAGTATGTACATGTAAGTATAGTTAAAGTGACTGTGCATATTAGATAAACAGAGAGTAGCAGCAGCGTAAAAGAGGGGTTGGTGGGGCACAATGCAAATAGTCCGGGGAGCCATTTGATTACCTGTTCAGGAGTCTTATGGCTTGGGGGTAAAAACTGTTGAGAAGCCTTTTGGTCTTAGACTTGGCACTCCGGTACCGCTTGCCATGCAGTAGTAGAGAGAACAGTCTTTGACCATTTTTAGGGCCTTCCTCTGACACCTGCTGGTGTAGAGGTCCTGGATGACAGGCAGCTTAGCCCCAGTGATGTACTGGGCCGTACGTACTACCCTCTGTAGTGCCTTGCGGTCGGAGGCCGAGCAATTGGCGTACCAGGCAGTGATACAACCAGTCAGGATGCTCTCGATGCTGCAGCTGTAGAACCTTTTGAGGATCTCAGGACACATGCCAAATCTTTTTAGTTTCCTGAGGGGGAATAGGCTTTGTCGTGCCTTCTTCACGACTGTCTTCGTGTGTTTGGACCATTCTAGTTTGTTGGTGATATGGACACCAAGGAACTTGAAGCTCTCAACCTGCTCCACTACAGCCCCATCGATGAGAATGGGGGCGTGCTCGGTCCTCCTTTTCCTGTAGTCCACAATCATCTCCTTAGTCTTGGTTATGTTGAGGGAGAGGTTGTTATTCTGGCACCACCCGGTCAGGTCTCTGACCTCTTCCCTATAAGCTGTCTCATCGTTGCCGGTGATCAGGCCTACCGCTGTTGTGTCGTCTGCAAATTTAATGATGGTGTTGGAGTCGTGCCTGGCCATGCAGTCGTGGGTGAACAGGGAGTACAGGAGGGGACTAAGCACGCACCCCTGAGGGGCTCCAGTGTTGAGGATCAGCATGGCGGATGTGTTGCTACCTACCCTCATCACCTGGGGGCGGCCAGTCAGGAAGTCCAGGATCCAGTCGCAGAGGGAGGTGTTTACTCTCAGGGTCCTTAGCTTTGAGGGCACTGTGGTGTTGAACGCTGAGCTGTTGTCAATGAATAGCATTCTCACATAGGTGTTGCTTTTGTCCAGGTGGGAAAGGGCAGTGTGGAGTGCAACTTTTTTTTTTCTCTCGGTTTTTGGATCCATCCCTCATCTCTGACATATTTTGGGTCTGATCTGTTGCACCTGAAATCCGAATCGCCAAAACAATTCTGCACCTGGGTATTGATTTTCCAAAAAAATGGGATCCGTGAACACTTCTAGCTTGAGGTAGGCCTAGTCAGAGTTGATCATATAGGGCTGGGACCTCTTGTGGTTTAGAGAGCTGTGATTCAGACCACTGGCTGCTATGTTCCTGTTACCTCACACACACACACTGCAGGCTGTGTTCATGTAAAGCATTCTAGGACGTATGACTCGTCTGACTCGGTATGTTATTTTCTACTGCTCATTAGTGTGCTTGCAGCCAAGTGCATATTTGTGTTTGGTGTGTTGTTGTCACTGAGTACATCATGACTCTGTAATGGCTTCTGTCCGTTTACTCTCTTATGTGTGTGTGTATCTCTGTATGTGTTTGAGTGTGTCGTGTGCACAGTCCTGTCCTGCAGTTAGCCAGTAGGAGAGGGTAACGCCCTACCCCTCCCTGTAGGGGTTTGTCATACCCCTCTCACCTACAGACAAGGCAGGATGTGGTGGGGAGGAGAGAGGAGGGGGGAGAGGAGAGGGTAACGCCCTTCCCCTCCCTGTAGGGGTTTGTCATACCCCTCTCACCTACAGACAAGGCAGGATGCGGTGGGGAGGAGGGGGAGAAGAGAGGGTAGGTCAAGCAGGATAGTGTGAGGGTTCAGGGTTTGCTTTTGTTTCCACCTTGGCATCAAACAAAACAACAAGGCGAGAGAGCGAGAAGTTTGAAAATAAAGAAGAGAGTAAAGAGATTGAGGGGAGGGGGAGGGAGCCTGGAATATGTTGGGTACATAGAGGAGCTTGTTGCCTACACACCATAGTGTATGTGACCTACGATACAGGCTAAAGCAGAACGTCTGCGCTGTCGTGGTCCTAGAGGTTTAACTGATAGACATGTTTTCATCTAAATTCACGCTCAGTCTTGTACCTTACATATCTGTTCTCACATGCAAAGTTTACACACATTTTTCCTCAACCATTTAAAGCCTGTGATAGATTGACAGTGCTGAGAGACTGTAAAGTGCCCTCCCACTGATGAGGCTTTAGACTGAAGGATGCCTGGCCTGGAGTCAGAGAAAGAAAGAAAGAAAGAAAGAGGAGAGAAAGGAGGGAAGAGTTTGAAAAAAGGGCATCCTCTCTTCTCTACACAAGCCCCAACATACCCTACCTGACTGGGTGTGGTAACTAGGTCTCATACCAGGACCAGATGGTCCTGAACACCTCACACGCATGCAGAACAACCTTCAGTTCAGAATTGAGTTGAACATGTTGATTCAACACACTAGTTTTACAGACATGATTTCTGGGTTCACCTCTAAAGAATGTAGCTACTAGACTGTCTGTAGTCTGCTCTTCTGATTGGTTCTTTTTCTGTGTTTCCGCCCCAGCTCTGTTCTCAGAGAAAGTGAGGAACATGTCACCTGACAAGATCCGGATCCCCCCTGAACCACCAGGACGCTGCTCCAGTCACCTACAGGTACTCACAGCCCTACTTACCTGTACCAGTCACCTACAGGTACTCACAGCCCTACTTACCTGTACCAGTCACCTACAGGTACTCACAGCCCTACTTACCTGTACCAGTCACCTACAGGTACTCACAGCCCTACTTACCTGTATCAGTCACCTACAGGTACTCACAGCCCTACTTACCTGTACCAGTCACCTGAACTGCTGAGCTATATGACTAGCTGTCACTCTTGCGTACCTGTGCAATTCCTATTTTTCTAAAGGGTTCTAGTCACCTGTTTTAAACAACCATCACATTTGTCACACTGACCTACAGCACCTCCAATTTAGCAATGACACAGTAAGCTCTCTGTCAACAAGTAGTAGACTGCTGGGGAAGGACTGGTAGGTGTATGGTGTACTGGAGGGAGGACTGGTAGATGTATTCACCTTTATTTAACCAGGTAGGCCAGTTGAGAACAAGTTCTCATTTACAACTGCGACCTGGCCAAGATAAAGCAAAGCAGTGCGACACAAACAACAGAGTTACACATGGGATAGACAAACGTACAGTCAATAACACAATAGAAAAATCTATGAACAGTGTGTGCAAATGTAGCAGGCAGTTTAATTTGGGCATGCTTTTCATCCAAAATTCCTGAATGCTGCCCCCTATCCTAGTGAAGTTAATGTGAGTCTGGAAGGAGAGTCTACAGTCTAACCAGACACTTAGGTATTTGTAGTTGTCCACATATTCTAAGTCAGAACCGTCCAGGGTAGTGATGCTTGTCGGGTGGGTGGGTGTGGGCAGCAATTGGTTGAAGATTATTTATTTATTTTTACTTGCATTTAAGAGCAGTTGTAGGCTACGGAAGGAGTGTTGTATGGCATTGAAGCTCGTTTGGAGGTTTGTTAACACAGTGTCCAAAGAAGGGCCAGATGTATACAGAAACGTGTCGTCTGCGTAGAGGTGGATCAGAGAATCACCAGCAGCAAGAGCGACATCATTGATGTATACAGAGAAGAGTCGGTCCGAGAATTGAACCCTGTGACACCCTCATAGAGACTGCCAGAGGTCCGGACAACAGGCCCTCCGATTTGAAACACTGAACTCTATCTGAGAAGTAGTTGGTGAAGCAGGCGAGGCAGTCATTTGAGAAAACAAGGCTATTGAGTCTGCCGATAAGAATGCCGTGATTGACAGAGTTGAAAGCCTTGGCCAGGTCGATGAAGACAGCTGCACAGTACTGTCTTTTATCAATGGCGGTTATGATATTGTTTAGGACCTTGAGTTCTACTGGAGGCAGGACAGGTAGGTGTATGGCCTACTGGAGGCAGGACAGGTAGGTGTAAGGCCTACTGGAGGCAGGACAGGTAGGTGTAAGGCCTACTGGAGGCAGGACAGGTAGGTGTAAGGCCTACTGGAGGCAGGACAGGTAGGTGTAAGGCCTACTGGAGGCAGGACAGGTAGGTGTAAGGCCTACTGGAGGCAGGACAGGTAGGTGTAAGGCCTACTGGAGGCAGGACAGGTAGGTGTAAGGCCTACTGGAGGCAGGACAGGTAGGTGTAAGGCCTACTGGAGGGAGGACAGGTAGGTGTATGGCCTACTGGAGGCAGGACAGGTAGGTGTATGGCCTACTGGAGGGAGGACAGGTAGGTGTATGGCCTACTGGAGGCAGGACAGGTAGGTGTATGGCCTACTGGAGGCAGGACAGGTAGGTGTAAGGCCTACTGGAGGCAGGACAGGTAGGTGTAAGGCCTACTGGAGGCAGGACAGGTAGGTGTATGGCCTACTGGAGGCAGGACAGGTAGGTGTATGGCCTACTGGAGGCAGGACAGGTAGGTGTAAGGCCTACTGGAGGCAGGACAGGTAGCAGTATGGCCTACTGGAGGCAGGACAGGTAGGTGTATGGCCTACTGGAGGCAGGACAGGTAGGTGTAAGGCCTACTGGAGGCAGGACAGGTAGGTGTAAGGCCTACTGGAGGCAGGACAGGTAGCAGTATGGCGTACTGGAGGCAGGACAGGTAGCAGTATGGCCTACTGGAGGCAGGACAGGTAGCAGTATGGCCTACTGGAGGCAGGACAGGTAGCAGTATGGCCTACTGGAGGCAGGACAGGTAGCAGTATGGCCTACTGGAGGCAGGACAGGTAGCAGTATGGCCTACTGGAGGCAGGACAGGTAGCAGTATGGCCTACTGGAGGCAGGACGGGTAGGTGTATGGCCTACTGGAGGCAGGACGGGTAGGTGTATGGCCTACTGGAGGCAGGACAGGTAGGTGTAAGGCCTACTGGAGGGAGGACGGGTAGGTGTATGGGCTACTGGAGGGAGGACGGGTAGGTGTATGGGCTACTGGAGGGAGGACGGGTAGGTGTATGGCCTACTGGAGGCAGGACAGGTAGGTGTATGGCCTACTGGAGGCAGGACAGGTAGGTGTAAGGCCTACTGGAGGCAGGACAGGTAGGTGTATGGGCTACTGGAGGCAGGACAGGTAGGTGTATGGCCTACTGGAGGGAGGACAGGTAGGTGTATGGCCTACTGGAGGCAGAACAGGTAGGTGTAAGGCCTACTAGAGGCAGGACAGGTAGGTGTAAGGCCTACTGGAGGCAGGACAGGTAGGTGTAAGGCCTACTGGAGGCAGGACAGGTAGGTGTAAGGCCTACTGGAGGCAGGACAGGTAGGTGTAAGGCCTACTGGAGGCAGGACAGGTAGGTGTAAGGCCTACTGGAGGCAGGACAGGTAGCAGTATGGCCTACTGGAGGCAGGACAGGTAGCAGTATGGCCTACTGGAGGCAGGACAGGTAGGTGTATGGCCTACTGGAGGCAGGACGGGTAGGTGTATGGCCTACTGGAGGCAGGACAGGTAGGTGTAAGGCCTACTGGAGGCAGGACAGGTAGGTGTATGGGCTACTGGAGGGAGGACGGGTAGGTGTATGGCCTACTGGAGGCAGGACAGGTAGGTGTAAGGCCTACTGGAGGCAGGACAGGTAGGTGTATGGCCTACTGGAGGGAGGACAGGTAGGTGTATGGCCTACTGGAGGCAGGACAGGTAGGTGTAAGGCCTACTGGAGGCAGGACAGGTAGGTGTAAGGCCTACTGGAGGCAGGACAGGTAGGTGTAAGGCCTACTGGAGGCAGGACGGGTAGGTGTAAGGCCTACTGGAGGGAGGACGGGTAGGTGTATGGCCTACTGGAGGCAGGACAGGTAGGTGTAAGGCCTACTGGAGGCAGGACAGGTAGGTGTATGGCCTACTGGAGGCAGGACAGGTAGGTGTAAGGCCTACTGGAGGCAGGACAGGTAGGTGTATGGGCTACTGGAGGGAGGACGGGTAGGTGTATGGCCTACTGGAGGCAGGACAGGTAGCAGTATGGCCTACTGGAGGGAGGACAGGTAGGTGTATGGGCTACTGGAGGGAGGACGGGTAGGTGTATGGCCTACTGGAGGGAGAACAGGTAGGTGTATGGGCTACTGGAGGGAGGACGGGTAGGTGTATGGCCTACTGGAGGGAGGACGGGTAGGTGTATGGCCTACTGGAGGGAGGACGGGTAGGTGTATGGCCTACTGGAGGCAGGACGGGTAGGTGTATGGCCTACTGGAGGCAGGACGGGTAGGTGTATGGCCTACTGGAGGCAGGACGGGTAGGTGTATGGCCTACTGGAGGGAGGACGGGTAGGTGTATTGTTCTACTGGAGGGAGGACGGGTAGGTGTATGGCCCACTGGAGGCAGGACAGGTAGGTGTGGTGTACTGGAATTGGGCTGGCTATGAGATAAACACTGGTTTCAAGGTAGTACATTTCCTCTCCTGCCAATGCCTGAGCTTGGTTCAATGCCAGCTGCCAGACAAGCAGCATTCTGCACTAGTTGGTAAATGTTCCACCGTGTTCTGCTGGAGAGCAGAGTCCTCCAGTGAGAGAATAACATCAACATGTAGGAAAAGACCAGCAGGTCATCTCACAGTCCTCAGCACTCTGTCACAGTCCACAATCCTCCTCTCTCGACAGCCTCTCTGACTCTGGTCCAACGTTTTCCTCACAAATAAGCTAGCATTCCTATGTAGGACATTGCCATTTATGCACAGATCTACGACTAGCGTATCCTCCCCAAATCTTAGCCCGATCTGTAAAAGGGAGAAGTCTGCCAAACTTAGTGAAGTGAATGTAACTCTTGTTGGGTAGGTGTTGGGGCAGGTGAGGGTGTGGCTGACTGAACAGGTTCAGCACCATATAGCGTTGCCTCAGGGTGTGAACACACCCTAACACCCCTGTATCTAGTGAATCAGTGATGATGAATCACTATCTGGATTATCCCTCACCTCAGGCTGCATCTAACACCAGCACACACACACAGGAAGGGGACTGTTTGACTCGGGGGCCATGCGGAGCCAGGGTTTAGTCTGTCTTGTGTTCAGTAAAAGCTCATCATTTTGCACAGCCGTCACTGCCGTTGTCTCTCCGAAGAAGAGCTGTTCAACACTTCCGTTGTCCTAGTACTTGGGCCAATTGAACTGACTGTTCTGAGTACTGTAGATACAGTAGTGTCATTACATTCCAATCCTCCATCTTGTCCGTTTTAAGGATCATTTATCATAGTGGATCCCCCAGGTTCCAGTTGACTGGCCCGGCTCCCTGGTTACCAAATATATCCCTGAGGTATTAGGAACTTGTATTAGGAACTTCTACTAGTGGGGATTTGACTCCTGTGTTACCTACCAGATATGTTGGTTTTCTGTCAACAGGTGAAGATCCAGAAGCTGTATGAGAAGAATCTACATGGAGACTTTGACACAAACAACCACATTCAGAGGAAAAAAGAGTTCAGGAATCCCAGGTACACACACACAAACACAGGTACACAAACACACAGAGATTCCTAGAGTTACGATCCTATCCATGATACACATGTTGCTTTTCCAGATACATTTGTTGACGTGTCTTTGTGTCTATCCAGTATCTATGAGAAACTCATCCAGTTCTGTGGCATAGATGAACTGGGAACCAACTACCCTAAAGACATGTTTGATCCTCACGGCTGGTCAGAGGACTCTTACTATGAGGCCCTGGGTAAGGAGGTCATTGGTGCGTTGGTGGCTGTATGTGCTTGCCAGTCAGTCCTATCAACTGAACAGTTTTCGTTCCCTCCCTGCAGCCAAAGCTCAGAAAGTAGAGATGGATAAGCTGGAGAAAGCCAAGAAGGACAGGACGAAGGTGAGGACCACAGGCGTTTTAATTGACTTGAAGAGGCCACCCGAGGTAATATAAATTACAATACACACGTTTTCAACCCCCCTCACCAAACTAACCCGTGCCTTCCTCTAACCCCATGCCCAATCTCTGTTAAACCTGGACAGAGAAAATAGCGTTTCCAACACTATACGTTTACTGCACTCCTGTTTCACTAATGACAGACAGGGCTGTTCTGTAATCAGTCTATGCGTCAGGGGCATGTTGCCACAGACTGCCTGTACTTTATGTTCAAGTATCCTGCCAAGAGATTAAGTGTCACCACAACAGCCCGTCAGCACCACCCAGCCCAGCCCTCTGCAGTACGAGTGTGATAGTGTTGTGTCTTCTCTCTCCTAGATTGAGTTTGTGACGGCCACTAAGAAGGGCAGCAACCCCACCAACGCAGCAGTTCCCACAACCAATACTGCTGCTAGTACAGCTACAGGTACACACGACTACAGCGCCTTCACAAAGTACCTCTTGACTCATTCCACATTTTGTTGTGTTACAGCCCCCATCGAAAGAGAGAACCCCTCCCCCACTATAGAAACATTATCTTTCCTGACTTTTTTTTAGTGTGAACTTCCTAAAAGAGAAAAAAAAAACAAGTAAGATTATATCTGGTTCCCGTTTCTCTCCCTTTCACTATATCTTTCAATCTCAATTCAAAGGGCTTTATTTACATGGGAAACATATGTTAACATTGCCAAAGCAAGTGAAATAGAAAAGAAACTAAAGTGAAATAAACAATAACTCTCAGAAGTTCCAAAATAATAAAGAAATTACAAATGTCATTTTATGTCTATGTACAGTGTTGTAATGATGTGCAAATAGTTAAAGTCAAAAGGGAAAATAATTAAACATTATACATATGGGTTGTATTTACAATAGTGTTTGTTCTTCACTGGTTGACCTTTTCTTGTGGCAACAGGTCACAAATCTTGCTGCTGTGATGGCACACTGTGGTATTTCTCCCAGTAGATATGGGAGTTTATCAAAATTGTATTTGTTTTCAAATTCTTTGTGGATCTGTTGTAATCTGAGGGAAATATGTGTCTCTAATATGGTCATACATTGGGCAGGAGGTTAGGAAGTGCAGCTCAGTTTCCACCTCATTTTGTGGGCAGTGTGCACATAGTATGTCTTCTCTTGAGAGCCATGTCTGCCTACGGCGGCCTTTCTCAATAGTAAGGCTATGCTCACTGAGTCTGTACATAGTCAAAGCTTTCCTTAAGTTTGGGTCAGTCACAGTGGTCAGGTATTCTGCCACTGTATACTCTCTGTTTAGGGCCAAATAGCATTCTAGTTTGCTCAGTTTTTATGTTAATTCTTTCCAATGTGTCAAGTAATTATCTTTTTGTTTTCTCATGATTTGGTTGGGTCTAATTGTTGCTCTGTGGGGTGTGTTTGTGTTTGTGAACAGAGCCCCAGGACCAGCTTGCTTAGGGGACTCTTCTCCAGGTTAATCTTTCTGTAGGTGATGGATTTGTTATGGAAGGTTTGGGAATCACTTCTTTTTAGTTGGTTGTAGCGTTTAACGGCTCTTTTCTGGATTTTGATAATTAGCGGGTATCGGCCTAATTCTGCTCTGCGTGCATTATTTGGTGTTTTACCTTGTACATGGAAGCTATTTTTGCATAATTCTGCATGCAGAGTCTCAATTTGGTGTTTGCCCCATTTTGTGAATTCTTGGTTGGTGATCAGACCCCAGACCTCACAACCATGAAGGGCAATGGGTTCTATAACTGATTCAAGTATTTTTTGCCAGATCCTAATTGGTATGTCGAATGTTATGTTCCTTTTGTTGGCATTGAAGGCCCGTCTTGCCTCATCTCTCAGATCGTTCACAGCTTTGTGGAAGTTACCTGTGGCGCTGATGTTTAGGCCAAATCAAATGTATTTATAAATCCCTTCTTACATCAGCTGATATCTCAAAGTGCTGTACAGAAAACCAGCCCAAAACCCCAAACAGCAAGCAATGCAGGTGTAGAAGCACGGTGGCTAGGAAAAACTCCCTAGAAAGGCCAGAACCTAGGAAGAAACCTGGAGAGGAACCAGGCTCTGATAGAGAGAGAGAACACGAGAGAACTGGAGAGAGAGCGAAGATGTGATCAGGGAGAGAGGATTGGAGTGATCAGTCTTTGGTTCCAAATATTGGGGAATATGCCAGGGCTAAGGATGAGTTTAAGTATTGCCAATTGGAATTTGTGGGCTGTATATTTTATCATTTCATTTAGGATACCATCAACACCACAGCATACCCCATGAGTCTCTTCCCTGTCTCTCCCTTTCTTTCTCTCTCTCCCTTGTTCTCTCTTGCTTTCTCCCTCTCTCTTGCTCTCGCCTGCTCTCGCTTTCTCCCGCTCTTTCTCTCTCGCTCTCTCCCTCTCTCTCTCCCGTTATCGCTCTCGCTCTCCCGTTATCTCTCTCTCCCGTTATCGCTCTCTCCCGTTCTTTCGCTCTCTCCCGTTCTCGCTCTCTCTCCCGTTCTCTCGCACGCTCTCCCGTTCTCTCGCTCTCTCCTGCTCTCTCTCCCATTATTTCTCGCTCTCTCTCCCGTTATTTCTCTCGCTCTCTCTCCCGTTATTTCTCTCGCTCTCTCCCGTTCTCTCTCGCTCTCCGGTTCTCTCTCTTCCTTTCTCTCTCTCCCGTTCTCGCTCGCTCTCTCCCCCGCTCTCCCCCGTTCTCACTCTCTCCCGTTCTCGCTCTCTCTTCCGTTCTCGCTCTCTCCCGTTCTCGCTCTCTCTCCTGTTCTCGCTATCTCCCGTTCTCTGCCGTCCACTCTCTCGCTCCCGTTCTCGCTCTCCCATTCTCGCCCGTTCTCGCTCTCGCTCTCTGTCTCGCTCTCGCTCTCTGTCTCGCTCTTGCTCTCTCGTCCGCTCTCGCTCTCTCGCTCTTGCTCTCTCGTCCGCTCTCGCTCTCTCGCTCTTTCTCTCTCGTCCGCTCTCGCTCTCTCTCTCGCTCTTTCTCTCTCGTCCGCTCTCGCTCTTTCTCTCTCGTCCGCTCTCGCTCCCGCTCTCGCTCCCGTTCTCTCTCTCTCTCGTCCGCTCCCGTTCTCGCTCTCTCGCTCTTTCTCTCTCGTCCGCTCTCGCTCCCGTTCTCGCTCTCGATCGTTCACGCTCTCGCTCTCCCTATCCTCTCTTTCTCACCAGTCCTCTCTCTTTCTCCCTCACCAGAAGCTCAGAAGAGGAAGAGTAAGTGGGACTCTGCAGTGCCCGTGACCCTGGCCCAACCCGCCCTGCTCACTACCACGGCAAACCTGCCAGCGGTTGTCTCCGTGACGACCACCGCCAGCGGAACCAAGACCACCGTAATCTCTGCCGTAGGCACCATCCTGAAGAAAGCCAAGCAGTGAACAGAGAGGAAGTGTGTGTTTTGGATGGATGAGAGGATGGATGGATGAGAGGATGGATGGATGAGAGGATGGATGAGAACGTGTGTAAGCGAGAGAAGTGTGTTGGGGTGTATGGTCCTGTGTGACTATTGCTATGAGAAAGAATGTCTTCAGAAAATATGGAACATTTCTATATTCATCTAGCCATACAAGACTTCTGCATCTCTCCTTCTGTCTTCTGGGATGTTTGATCTACAGGATGTGGTCAATGGACTTGACTTGAGATTTAATAAGACTCTTTGTACATTTTTATTTATATCAATGTGAGATTCCACTTTCATCCAGCTCTCCAGTCAGCACTCTGTTGAAGTAATGCATTGATCTGTTTTTTGTTTCTGTCAGCTAGAAACTGGGTTTAGATGTTAGCTAAAGACTGTCCGTTGGGAAAACCATCCTACCTAGGAAGTAACCTAGTTATGGCATAAGTTACTAGTCTCATGTGTGAAACTTGAAGATTGAGTCTCTCGCTTCCATCCTCCAGTAAAGTGGTTTCTTACACTATCTACACATCTGTTATGGTAAAGTATATATTTGTATTATTTTTGGGCTCCACAAAAGGATTCTGTTCTACCCAGAGTGTATATATGGGCTGTGTTTTGATCATGTACTGGAATGTGGTCTAGAGAAGATGAAAGAGGAATACTCAGACTATGGATATTTGCATCAATGTTCCTTGCCTCATTTAATTTTAAATGGCCTATTCAAAGAGCTTAGGGGGAATCATTTTTACAAATGTACATATATATCGCTGATGATGATGGTATGATCAATAAAATATATACGTCATACTGCCTTTTCAATCGGAGTGTGTGCCCGTTCTTGTACACTTGTCTTGGCTTCAATAGCATCTGTCTTTCATACATAATGTAAGATAATACTATTTGATCATATTTATTTTCATACTGTTCTCTGGATAAATATTTTCAATGTTCTGTCCAGAAGTTAAGGGATGGTTTTGTTGTTGTGTTCCAGTATTATTGACTTCAGCCACTGGCCTGAATCTGTCTGGAGGAATTCCTGTCTCCTCTCACTCACTCAATCAATCTCACTTAATTCAATTTAAGAGGCTTTGTTGGCATGGGAAACATACGTTTACATTGCCATAGCAAGTGAAATAACCAAGCAAAAGTCAACTCACTCTCTTTTCCTCTCCTTTCCACCCTTCTCTCTTTCTGGCCACTAGGTATTTGTGTCCAGGTGCATGTTGTGATTTACACCCATCCTTCTTCCCTGTCTTGTATCCCTCTCTCTCTCCATCTGAGATCCATCCAGCAGAAACGCCGCCTCATTCCGCAGTCTTTTGAAGCACAGCGGGAGGTCATAGTTCAGAAGAGTCGTTCACTAGAGTAAGTATCGTTTCAGTTAAAGCTGCCCTAAGGCACAGATCTAGGATCAGCCTACCCTCCACAGATCTAGGATCAGCCTACCCTCCACAGATCTAGGATCAGCCTACCCTCCACAGATCTAGGATCAGCCGACCCTCCACAGATCCCCCAGGTCACCATTAGATTTGAGTACTTGTAAGCCTGTAGTAAGCCTTAACCGTATCCTTTATCAGTGTATTGAAGTTGTCACAAGTGGCTGGTTTGTCTTTTGATGAGTGAAGAGGGCTTAAGTTATTTATTATTCTTTTTTTGTTGTTGTAAAGATCAAAAGCCTATGTTGTGGTAACCTATCCAGTCCTTTCACCTATCAGTGGGGATTAAGGAAAGGGAATGAGGACACATCCAAGGTTCCCTCTCATGGCATTTTCAGACAAATCTTGAGACATTGTAATTGAACAAACATTTGTTTAATGTGAATATAGACTGAGGTTCTTTTTGTGTTTTTCAGCTTGTTAGACATGATGTGGCCCTCCACCCAGATATTTGTCTGTCTCAGGAATGTCCGCTAAGAATATGGAAGAGATCTGTCAGGCAGCTGAGGTTCAGAGCCACCGACACGCTCTCCTGGATATCATCCCACCACCGCTGGCTCAGCTCCCCGAGACACTTCTGAACTCTAAAACCAGATGAGTGGAGAACTAGAAACCATATCAGTATGTAATACATCATTATTCTGCTTGTGCAAAATCGGTTTCAACTACTTTTCTCTTTCTGTCCCCCTCTCTCTGTTATGTCAGTACTGTTGTTTGTGTGTGTGTGTGGGGGGGGGGGGGGGGGGGGGGGGGGGGTCTCTTTCTCTCTAAGTTTCCCTCTCCCTGTGTTGTTCGGTTAAGTCCTGTTTTATGACAGTGTGCTGAGATACATGCCTGCCGGCTGCATTTCATCTGTAGCCTCAGCATAGCAGCCCTACCCAGTACACACTCGCACAAACTATTTTGGCTGATCTGGGCCTGTCCTTGGAATTGTGTGTGTTTCTGCACCCAGGTGAGTCAGAGACACACCCAGTGTACAGCTATTAGAGTGCTGAACAGGCATAAACCTTTCCTCAACACAACAGACCTTCCATCTGGTACACTGACACAGGGTTGACTCAATGTACTCGGTGAATATGAAGTCCAGTTGTCTGAAACATTATCCATGGTGAAAGTTAGCTATCCTTTTTTTTAAAACTAGATAGCCTGAATTAATTCTAGGTTAGTTACTGAAGTCTAACATATTTGGACAAAATGTTCTGAAACACCAAGCACTTATGTAGCCTAGGCTATGTCTTAATGAATTGGTATCCCACTCCCCTGAGAAACAGGCCATATGTCTCATTGGCTGTGTTTGTACCCGTGTTATAGAAAAAAGAGCTGCACAAAGACTATACTGACCGGCCTCTTTTATCATGGAAATCCGAGTTTGGCACTGGACAGTGTGTTGAACAAAGCGCGCGAGTTGAATTTGGGAAGAATCGGTTGGGGAGAATGTCCAAAAAGTTCAAAACGTATACATTTTGTATGCACTGACAGTTTGCCTGGAATTAGTGCAATATCTTAGGCAAAATGTCGCTGAAGCCCGTCAACTTCCCGAGTATCCGGGAGGCTACCACCTACCGTCGGCAACGAACGACCTACCTTGCGTTGACCTAAGACGCGCAGCACTTTTGCTCTTGAAGTAAGTTATTTTAGAGTAACATTTAAATGTGTGGCCTAAAATGTGTAAAGAGCTGGAACAAATGTGATTATACGTTAAAATCTGTGATAATTGTTTTATTCTATATCAATTTGCACTATTCAGCAAGCACCTACTTTTAGACAGGAAGGGCCCACTAGGCTATAGTTATTGATTGGTCTGTTGTGGTACATGTTGCTTTACAGAATGGCATTGCTGCAGGAAGTAGGGGTGCTGAATGTGCTGTAGCACCCGCTGAAAAATCGGAATTATTTTAAAAAATGCACCAAAAAAAGTGTAATTTTAAGAGTTGTTTCCCTGTTCCCTTTCTCTATGATGTCATATTGTCTTTCTAATGGAATCCAGAAAGAACAAAATCCTGTCCTCAAACATTTACACCAAAAAGGTGCGAAGTTATGGACGAAGACACAACACATCCACATCAAATTAAATATTTTTCTTGATCAAATAACACAGAAAACAACTACTTTTTGTGCAGTATTAATTTACCATCCTTACATACCACTTAATGGAAATGTACATGACTGTATTGTACATAGGCTGGTCATCTAGGTTTTTACCTGTAGACTTTCTATCACCATGGAGATAAACCGTGACCAATACAGTAATTGAGTACATTGAGAGATCAAATGGTTTGTGATGATGTGGCTCAGTTGGTAGAGCATGGTGCTTGCAATGCTAGGGTTGTGAGTTCGATTCCCACTGGGGACCAGTCTGAAAATGTATCCACTCACTACTGTAAGTTGCTCTGGAAAAGAGCGTCTAGTCTACTAAAATGGAAAAAGGAATGAATAGACCATTTTATTTTTCACGTAGAAAATAAGTTGCCTTGGCAAAGTATTTAAAGACACTAGAAAACATATCAAGCAAGTATTTCTATATTCCACAACTACTGTCAGTGTTCGGACAAAAACGCAGCACCTTCCCCCGGCTATGTATCGCCCCAGTCATTGGTCAGTCTAAATGGTTGCCATGGGGAGTGGCAGCCGCAGCGGTAATTTCAACAACCAGGACTGTCAGAATACGGGTGTCACATAGAGTTCAGAATCAGCTTCAAAGCACATGCGTGTTGGTTAGGAATCTCTCTGAGAACTGAAATACAATTAGTGTATATATTAAAACGTATTGCTTTATGATGCTTGTTTGGCATTCAACTTCGCATGCTTTTATAAAGTCGTTTAAAACTCTTTAGAGGTTACAGGTCGTTGGATTAGGTTGCCTGGCTGCCTGTCACTATAACAACATCCCAACATCAAATTCTTTGTTAAGTCACATTGGCTTGAATAGCTTGCCATGTGGCCCTATACAATAGGCCTCCAGTAGGTCTCCTGTGTTTCTGTACAACAGGCCTCCTCTGTTTCTGTACATCAGGTCTCCAGTAGGTCTCCTCTGTTTCTGTACATCAGGCCTCCAGTAGGTCTCCTCTGTTTCTGTACATCAGTCCTCCAGTAGGTCTCCTCTGTTTCTGTACAACAGGCCTCCAGTAGGTCTCCTCTGTTTCTGTACAACAGGTCTCCAGTAGGTCTCCTCTGTTTCTGTACAACAGGCCTCCAGTAGGCCTCCTCTGTTTCTGTACATCAGGCCTCCAGTAGGTCTCCTGTGTTTCTGTACAACAGGCCTCCAGTAGGCCTCCTCTGTTTCTGTACAACAGGCCTCCAGTAGGCCTCCTCTGTTTCTGTCCAACAGGCCTCCAGTAGGTTTCCTCTGTTTCTGTACATCAGGCCTCCTCTGTTTCTGTACATCAGGCCTCCAGTAGGTCTCCTCTGTTTCTGTACAACAGGCCTCCTCTGTTTCTGTACAACAGGCCTCCAGTAGGCCTCCTCTGTTTCTGTCCAACAGGCCTCCAGTAGGTTTCCTCTGTTTCTGTACAACAGGCCTCCTCTGTTTCTGTACAACAGGCCTCCAGTAGGCCTCCTCTGTTTCTGTACATCAGGCCTCCTATGTTTCTGTACATCAGGCCTCCTCTGTTTCTGTACAACAGGCCTCCAGTAGGTCTCCTCTGTTTCTGTACAACAGGTCTCCAGTAGGTCTCCTCTGTTTCTGTACAACAGGCCTCCAGTAGGTCTCCTCTGTTTCTGTACAACAGGCCTCCAGTAGGCCTCCTCTGTTTCTGTACATCAGGCCTCCAGTAGGCCTCCTCTGTTTCTGTACATCAGGCCTCCAGTAGGCCTCCTCTGTTTCTGTACAACAGGCCTCCAGTAGGCCTCCTCTGTTTCTGTACAACAGGCCTCCAGTAGGTCTCCTGTGTTTCTGTACAACAGGCCTCCTCTGTTTCTGTACATCAGGCCTCCAGTAGGTCTCCTGTGTTTCTGTACAACAGGCCTCCAGTAGGCCTCCTCTGTTTCTGTACAACAGGCCTCCAGTAGGCCTCCTCTGTTTCTGTACATCAGGCCTCCAGTAGGTCTCCTCTGTTTCTGTACATCAGGCCTCCTCTGTTTTCTGTACATCAGGCCTCCTCTGTTTCTGTACATCAGGCCTCCAGTAGGTCTCCTGTGTTTCTGTACAACAGGCCTCCTCTGTTTCTGTACATCAGGCCTCCAGTAGGTCTCCTGTGTTTCTGTACAACAGGCCTCCAGTAGGCCTCCTCTGTTTCTGTACAACAGGCCTCCAGTAGGCCTCCTCTGTTTCTGTACAACAGGCCTCCAGTAGGCCTCCTCTGTTTCTGTACAACAGGCCTCCAGTAGGTCTCCTCTGTTTCTGTACATCAGGCCTCCTCTGTTTCTGTACATCAGGCCTCCTCTGTTTCTGTACATCAGGCCTCCAGTAGGTCTCCTCTGTTTCTGTACATCAGGCCTCCTCTGTTTCTGTACATCAGGCCTCCTCTGTTTCTGTACATCAGGCCTCCAGTAGGTCTCCTCTGTTTCTGTACAACAGGCCTCCTCTGTTTCTGTACAACAGGCCTCCAGTAGGCCTCCTCTGTTTCTGTACATCAGGCCTCCTCTGTTTCTGTACATCAGGCCTCCAGTAGGCCTCCTCTGTTTCTGTACAACAGGCCTCCAGTAGGTCTCCTCTGTTTCTGTACAACAGGTCTCCAGTAGGTCTCCTCTGTTTCTGTACATCAGGCCTCCAGTAGGTCTCCTCTGTTTCTGTACATCAGGCCTCCAGTAGGTCTCCTCTGTTTCTGTACAACAGGCCTCCAGTAGGCCTCCTCTGTTTCTGTACAACAGGTCTCCAGTAGGCCTCCTGTGTTTCTGTACAACAGGCCTCCAGTAGGTCTCCTCTGTTTCTGTACAACAGGCCTCCAGTAGGCCTCCTCTGTTTCTGTACAACAGGCCTCCAGTAGGTCTCCTCTGTTTCTGTACATCAGGCCTCCTCTGTTTCTGTACATCAGGCCTCCTCTGTTTCTGTACATCAGGCCTCCAGTAGGTCTCCTCTGTTTCTGTACATCAGGCCTCCTCTGTTTCTGTACATCAGGCCTCCTCTGTTTCTGTACATCAGGCCTCCTCTGTTTCTGTACATCAGGCCTCCAGTAGGTCTCCTCTGTTTCTGTACATCAGGCCTCCAGTAGGTCTCCTCTGTTTCTGTACAACAGGCCTCCAGTAGGCCTCCTCTGTTTCTGTACATCAGGCCTCCTCTGTTTCTGTACATCAGGCCTCCAGTAGGAGGTTAGATGCAAGCAACACCCTAGAACTCCCTGCCTCTCCCTCAATCAAGAACCAAGGCAAAGTGATGTTTGGATTGGCAACATTGGCAAAAACCAACCGAGGGAGGGAGTGAGGGAGGGAGCAGGGGAGGGAGGGAGCAGGGGAGGGAGGGAGGGAGTGGGATTGGTGTTTTGCAACATGTCTATTCCTCTGGAGAGAATTAAACCATTGTCAGTCCCAAATGTGGTTTATATCGGCAGGATTGTGTTCTGTTTTAATTATGCCCTTTCCAAACAATCAGTTGGGGAGGAAAAAGCTATTTTATTACACCTGAGGCATCGTATGCCAGTCAAAAGTCTGGATAGAGTACGAGTAGGAACAGGAGTTTGGGGGTCCTGTGCAGCTCCTGTTCTCTCTGGTTGCTGAATAAGCCTGTTTGATGTGTGTTCAGTCCTCTGTGGACCAGAGAGTCTCGGTCTCTTGAGTCTTAAGACCCCATAGATATACTGCCTTGATCTGGGTCTCCTGGGCTGTGTGTGGACACTAGACAGTGGTTTCTCCAGTAAGAGCAGATCTAACCACAGTTGTTGTGTAACCTGTAACAGCTGGTCTGGTCAGGGCAGAGGTCATATCCCCTCCAAGGTGAACAGTAACAGATGCAGAGGTCATGTCTGTAGCTCTTTGCAATAGAGCTGTTGGTAATACAATACATTATGTGGTCATATTTACATATACTGTATTCCACAGTGTCATATTTACATATACTGTATTCCACAGTGTGGAATGAATCTCTTCTTTAATACACACAAACCCTGGTCAGAATGTGTTAACCCCAGAGAGGGGGTTGGGGTTAACCCCAGAGAGAGGGTTAGGGTTAACCCCAGAGAGAGGGTTGGGGTTAACCCCAGAGAGAGGGTTGGGGTTAACCCCAGAGAGAGGGTTAGGGTTAACCCCAGAGAGAGGGTAAGGGTTAACCCCAGAGAGAGGGTAAGGGTTAACCCCAGAGAGAGGGTAAGGGTTAACCCCAGAGAGAGGGTAAGGGTTAACCCCAGAGAGAGGGTAAGGGTTAACCCCAGAGAGAGGGTAAGGGTTAACCCCAGAGAGAGGGTAAGGGTTAACCCCAGAGAGAGGGTAAGGGTTAACCCCAGAGAGAGGGTAAGGGTTAACCCCAGAGAGAGGGTAAGGGTTAACCCCAGAGAGAGGGTAAGGGTTAACCCCAGAGAGAGGGTAAGGGTTAACCCCAGAGAGAGGGTAAGGGTTAACCCCAGAGAGAGGGTAAGGGTTAACCCCAGAGAGAGGGTAAGGGTTAACCCCAGAGAGAGGGTAAGGGTTAACCCCAGATAGGCGGTTGGGGTTAACCCCAGAGAGGGGGTTAGGAGTTATAAACACTGTTGGGGGTACTGGAGGACTGGAGTTATAAACACTGTTGGGGGTACTGGAGGACTGGAGTTATAAACACTGTTGGGGGTAGTAGAGGACTGGAGTTATAAACACTGTTGGGGGTACTAGAGGACTGGAGTTATAAACACTGTTGGGGGGTACTGGAGGACTGGAGTTATAAACACTGTTGGGGGTACTAGAGGACTGGAGTTATAAACACTGTTGGGGGTACTGGAGTTATAAACACTGTTGGGAGTACTGGAGGACTGGAGTTATAAACACTGTTGGGGGTACTAGAGGACTGGAGTTATAAACACTGTTGGGGGGTACTGGAGGACTGGAGTTATAAACACTGTTGGGGGTACTGGAGTTATAAACACTGTTGGGGGTACTGGAGGACTGGAGTTATAAACACTGTTGGGGGTACTGGAGGACTGGAGTTATAAACACTGTTGGGGGTACTGGAGGACTGGAGTTATAAACACTGTTGGGGGTAGTAGAGGACTGGAGTTATAAACACTGTTGGGGGTACTAGAGGACTGGAGTTATAAACACTGTTGGGGGGTACTGGAGGACTGGAGTTATAAACACTGTTGGGGGTACTGGAGTTATAAACACTGTTGGGAGTACTGGAGGACTGGAGTTATAAACACTGTTGGGGGTACTAGAGGACTGGAGTTATAAACACTGTTGGGGGGTACTGGAGGACTGGAGTTATAAACACTGTTGGGGGTACTGGAGTTATAAACACTGTTGTGGGTACTGGAGGACTGGAGTTATAAACACTGTTGGGGGTACTGGAGGACTGGAGTTATAAACACTGTTGGGGGTACTGGAGGACTGGAGTTATAAACACTGTTGGGGGTACTGGAGGACTGGAGTTATAAACACTGTTGGGGGTAGTAGAGGACTGGAGTTATAAACACTGTTGGGGGTACTAGAGGACTGGAGTTATAAACACTGTTGGGGGGTACTGGAGGACTGGAGTTATAAACACTGTTGGGGGTACTGGAGTTATAAACACTGTTGGGGGTACTGGAGGACTGGAGTTATAAACACTGTTGGGGGTACTGGAGGACTGGAGTTATAAACACTGTTGGGGGTACTGGAGGACTGGAGTTATAAACACTGTTGGGGGTAGTAGAGGACTGGAGTTATAAACACTGTTGGGGGTACTAGAGGACTGGAGTTATAAACACTGTTGGGGGGTACTGGAGGACTGGAGTTATAAACACTGTTGGGGGTACTGGAGTTATAAACACTGTTGGGGGTACTGGAGGACTGGAGTTATAAACACTGTTGGGGGTACTAGAGGACTGGAGTTATAAACACTGTTGGGGGGTACTGGAGGACTGGAGTTATAAACACTGTTGGGGTACTGGAGTTATAAACACTGTTGGGGGGTACTGGAGGACTGGAGTTATAAACACTGTTGGGGGTACTGGAGTTATAAACACTGTTGGGGGTACTGGAGGACTGGAGTTATAAACACTGTTGGGGGTACTGGAGGACTGGAGTTATAAACACTGTTGGGGGTAGTAGAGGACTGGAGTTATAAACACTGTTGGGGGTACTAGAGGACTGGAGTTATAAACACTGTTGGGGGGTACTGGAGGACTGGAGTTATAAACACTGTTGGGGGTACTGGAGTTATAAACACTGTTGGGGGTACTAGAGGACTGGAGTTATAAACACTGTTGGGGGTAGTAGAGGACTGGAGTTATAAACACTGTTGGGGGTACTGGAGGACTGGAGTTATAAACACTGTTGGGGGTAGTAGAGGACTGGAGTTATAAACACTGTTGGGGGTACTAGAGGACTGGAGTTATAAACACTGTTGGGGGGTACTGGAGGACTGGAGTTATAAACACTGTTGGGGTACTGGAGTTATAAACACTGTTGGGGGGTACTGGAGGACTGGAGTTATAAACACTGTTGGGGGTACTGGAGTTATAAACACTGTTGGGGGTACTAGAGGACTGGATTTATAAACACTGTTGGGGGTACTGGAGGACTGGAGTTATAAACACTGTTGGGGGTACTGGAGGACTGGAGTTATAAACACTGTTGGGGGTAGTAGAGGACTGGAGTTATAAACACTGTTGGGGGTACTAGAGGACTGGAGTTATAAACACTGTTGGGGGTAGTAGAGGACTGGAGTTATAAACACTGTTGGGGGTACTAGAGGACTGGAGTTATAAACACTGTTGGGGGGTACTGGAGGACTGGAGTTATAAACACTGTTGGGGGTACTGGAGTTATAAACACTGTTTGGGGTACTGGAGGACTGGAGTTATAAACACTGTTGGGGGTACTAGAGGACTGGAGTTATAAACACTGTTGGGGGGTACTGGAGGACTGGAGTTATAAACACTGTTGGGGGTACTGGAGTTATAAACACTGTTGGGGGTACTGGAGGACTGGAGTTATAAACACTGTTGGGGGTACTGGAGGACTGGAGTTATAAACACTGTTGGGGGTACTGGAGGACTGGAGTTATAAACACTGTTGGGGGTAGTAGAGGACTGGAGTTATAAACACTGTTGGGGGTACTAGAGGACTGGAGTTATAAACACTGTTGGGGGGTACTGGAGGACTGGAGTTATAAACACTGTTGGGGGTACTGGAGTTATAAACACTGTTGGGGGTACTGGAGGACTGGAGTTATAAACACTGTTGGGGGTACTAGAGGACTGGAGTTATAAACACTGTTGGGGGTTCTGGAGGACTGGAGTTATAAACACTGTTGGGGGTACTGGAGTTATAAACACTGTTGGGGGTACTGGAGGACTGGAGTTATAAACACTGTTGGGGGTACTAGAGGACTGGAGTTATAAACACTGTTGGGGTACTAGAGGACTGGAGTTATAAACACTGTTGGGGGTACTAGAGGACTGGAGTTATAAACACTGTTGGGGGTTCTGGAGGACTGGAGTTATAAACACTGTTGGGGGTACTAGAGGACTGGAGTTATAAACACTGTTGGGGGTACTAGAGGACTGGAGTTATAAACACTGTTGGGGGTACTAGAGGACTGGAGTTATAAACACTGTTGGGGGTACTAGAGGACTGGAGTTATAAACACTGTTGGGGGGTACTGGAGGACTGGAGTTATAAACACTGTTGGGGTACTAGAGGACTGGAATTATAAACACTGTTGGAGTACTGGAGGACTGGAGTTATAAACACTGTTGGGGGTACTAGAGGACTGGAGTTATAAACACTGTTGGGGGTACTGGAGGACTGGAGTTATAAACACTGTTGGGGGTACTAGAGGACTGGAGGACTGGAGTTATAAACACTGTTGGGGGTACTAGAGGACTGGAGTTATAAACACTGTTGGAGGTACTAGAGGACTGGAGTTATAAACACTGTTGGGGGTACTAGAGGACTGGATTTATAAACACTGTTGGGGGTACTGGAGGACTGGAGTTATAAACACTGTTGGGGGTACTGGAGGACTGGAGTTATAAACACTGTTGTGGGTACTGGAGGACTGGAGTTATAAACACTGTTGGAGTACTGGAGGACTGGAGTTATAAACACTGTTGGGGGTACTGGAGGACTGGAGTTATAAACACTGTTGGGGGTACTGGAGGACTGGAGTAATAAAAACTGTTGGGGGTACTAAAGGACTGGAGTTATAAACACTGTTGGGGTACTAGAGGACTGGAGTTATAAAAACTGTTGGGGGTACTAGAGGACTGGAGTTATAAACACTGTTGGGGGTACTGGAGGACTGGAGTTATAAACACTGTTGGGGGTACTAGAGGACTGGAGTTATAAACACTGTTGGGGGTACTGGAGTTATAAACACTGTTGGGGGTACTAGAGGACTGGAGTTATAAAAACTGTTGGGGGTACTAGAGGACTGGAGTTATAAACACTGTTGGGGGTACTGGAGGACTGGAGTTATAAACACTGTCGGGGGTACTAGAGGACTGGAGGACTGGAGTTATAAACACTGTTGGGGGTACTAGAGGACTGGAGTTATAAACACTGTTGGGGGTACTAGAGGACTGGAGTTATAAACACTGTTGGGGGTACTAGAGGACTGGAGTTATAAACACTGTTGGGGGTACTAGAGGACTGGAGTTATAAACACTGTTGGGGGTACTAGAGGACTGGAGTTATAAACACTGTTGGGGGTACTAGAGGACTGGAGTTATAAACACTGTTGGGGGTACTGGAGGACTGGAGTTATAAACACTGTTGGGGGTACTAGAGGACTGGAGTTATAAACACTGTTGGGGGTACTAGAGGACTGGAGTTATAAACACTGTTGGGGGTACTGGAGGACTGGAGTTATAAACACTGTTGGGGGTACTGGAGGACTGGAGTTATAAACACTGTTGGGGGTACTAGAGGACTGGAGTTATAAACACTGTTGGGGGTACTAGAGGACTGGAGTTATAAACACTGTTGGGGGTACTAGAGGACTGGAGTTATAAACACTGTTGGGGGTACTAGAGGACTGGAGTTATAAACACTGTTGGGGGTACTAGAGGACTGGAGTTATAAACACTGTTGGGGGTACTAGAGGACTGGAGTTATAAACACTGTTGGGGGTACTAGAGGACTGGAGTTATAAACACTGTTGGGGGTACTAGAGGACTGGAGTTATAAACACTGTTGGGGGTACTAGAGGACTGGAGATATAAACACTGTTGGGGGTACTAGAGGACTGGAGTTATAAACACTGTTGGGGGTAGTAGAGGACTGGAGTTATAAACACTGTTGGGGGTACTGGAGGACTGGAGCTGGGAACCACTGTTGAGGGTACTAGAGGACTGGAGTTATAAACACTGTTGGGGGTACTGGAGGACTGGAGTTATAAACACGGTTGGGGTACTAGAGGACTGGAGTTATAAACACTGTTGGGGGTACTGGAGGACTGGAGCTGGGAACCACTGTTGGGGGTACTAGAGGACTGGAGCTGGGAACCACTGTTGGGGTACTGGAGGACTGGAGATGGGAACCACTGTTGGGCGTACTAGAGGACTGGAGATTGGAACCACTGTTGGGGTACTGGAGGACTTGAGTTGTGAAACTGTAGTACAGAACTCCAGGTCTTTGTGTATGTGTGACTGTTTCACGTAACCTCCAGGCAGTGTTCTGTTCTCTGACACTCCCAGGCTCAAGCCCACACAGGTAAGCCCAGCCTGGGAGGAATGTAGCCGGGAGGGGGCCTAACACACTCAGAGTTTTTGAGCTTTGAGTGTTAAACACCAGGGGACGAGAGAGGGTGAGGGAGTTACCCTTACTGTTAGTTACTTACCTAAACTGGAGAGAGAGAGAGTGGGTGCAAGTTAGAGGAGGGATCAAATCTCAGGACACTCACTCGCTGGTTCTCTTTCCCGTCTCTCTCTCGCTCTGTCATTAAGACTGACAGTCAGGCGTACACACAGGCACGCACCTCGCCTCCAGGTTCAAGGGGGATAGAAGACGAGCGGAGAAGAAAGAAGGAATGAAAAAGAGGAGTTGAGTCTCTCTCCCCTGTCATTACTCTCTTAGACGTGGAACTCGGACTTCAAGGCTGGAAGAGGAGGGTTTTCCCACCAGACACCGGTGGATACTGACCTTACAGATGAGTGGAGAGTAAAACAAAAGGATTAAGCGATTCTCTTTTCACATTTTGTTTCTTCTTTCCTTTGGGCTTGGATTGGGCAAGGCAGCTGGAAGAGGTTTGTTTGATCAGTAATCTCTTTAACAAGGCTATAAACTCACAAATTTCTCTCATTGTTTTCACTGATCTACCACTTCTGTTCCAGCCTGCAAGGTTAAGACGATAGTTTTCTACTTGAATATTACAAAAGTAGTTTTATTCTATTCATTTTCTATTCCGGGTGAGTCCTATTCAGGTGAGTCCTATTGAGATAGAAGTCAGGCAAGAGGCACGGGGCAGAGAGCATGCATGCAGACAGCTGTGCATTTCTAACATAGTTAAAGGATATCTCTTGACAATGTCTATGACCTGAGTGTTTTGAATTCGTGTCAGTTTTGAATTCGTGTCTATGACCCTTGACGCTACTCAGGTCAAGGGTCAATAAGTAAGTTAGAGTTGGTGTCTAGCTCCTCTTAATAAAATGCTAAGGATAAAGACCAAAATGTGACACAGATGAAAACAGTTATGAGAATTAAATTCTACAGATGAAATGGACTTACAACAGAGGATGCTTCTGCTCTTGGAGAGAGTCATATAGAAGTTAAAGGCCTATACTGATACAAAATCCTTTCATGTTTTTTATTGCTATCAAACCATAGTTTGTAAGAGTTGTTGTATAACAGCATTCTTCTCTTTGCACGGTAACAACTCCTATTTAAGAGTCCTACCCCTCCCGCTCTGGTAACATGGACACAGCCAACTAGATTTACAGGGTAATGACAAGGTGCATTGGGACAGTCCAGACCACGAGGGAATCTCATTCTGATTGCAGCAGAATCAAAAAGCACAGACAGACAAAAGGTCACGGACATCTCTCCACTCTGAGACAGCTGTTCCTCTTTACCTGCCTGTGCTTAGATGGATTGATGGTGTAGTAATTATCTGTTTTTCTACGGGGCTGACTGAATAGTTGAGGGTTGATTTACCTAGGTCTCCCCGGCAGTGCCCCCTGTCACTGACGTGACGACCCCTATCGATGTCATAACGGCTAGGTCCCCTCCCTCCGTTGGAATGTTCACCTGGTCACCGGGCAGATTATTGAGCTGGGACCACTGAGCTAGCAATGACTCTCTCTTTCTTTCTGTCTTTACATCGTGAATCTATATTTTTATACGGATGTATTTCACTAGTGTTGTTTATTTGGATCCTATTAGCTGTTAGTCGCAACTTCCTGCGATCCAGATATTTAGTTATTTAGACCAACGGTGAGTTGAAGCAGAACTTTGTTTTTCCAAACTCTTAGGATTTGAACTTTCTCCATGAGAAGTCTGACTGTACATGTTCTTCTTTGATGTTTTTTGTACTAGTTAACAGACAACCTTTAGGGGTCTCATATTTCTTCTCACAGTGAAGATACCATTTGTCCTGTTTTTCTCTCTTAACTGGCTCAACCTAGTCAGTGATTAATGTGATAGGTAAACACACCTGTACTAAACTACAGTAAGTGTTTTTCCTGCTCTGCTGTCCTGCTCCGCTGCCCTGCTCCGCTGCCCTGCTCCGCTGTCCTGCTTCGTTGTCCTGCTCTGTTGTCCTGCTCTGTTGTCCTGCTCTGTTGTCCTGCTCTGTTGTCCTGCTCTGTTGTCCTGCTCTGTTTTGGGGATCTGAAATTCCTGTTGGGTGAGCCAATGGTCAAAATACGTTTAAAAAAAAGAATAATATTAATTCTCCATAAAACCCTCTTCCTCCTCTGACTCAATTACTAGGATATCCTGTGCCACCAACTGTCAGCATCAGTGGCGGTGGGGGCCGTTTAAGATGAGGGAGGATGATTATTTTTTTAATGAACATGGCCTTATTTCTATTACAGCATATTAGATGACTGTCATTTATATTCCATCCACCCAGTTCAATGTAACGTCGATAGGTTTAGGCTACTACATGATACTCAAATTTTCCCTATACCCATCATGAGGTTGCTACAACCTAGCCTATTAATGAAAGTGTACAACGTAGGTGCGCAGATCAAGAGAATTTTGAGTAATCAAGGTGACAGACCATGACATATTCAATACCGCCTTGCACAGTCTTGCCTGCATCTAGCTGATCTAGGGTGTAATCATTAGTCCAACAGTTGCCAAAAAGAGTTTATATTAGTTTGCTTCCGTTTTAAGAAATATTTTTCAACAGAATTGGTGCAATGAATACACCCCTGATCACACGTAAACACAGTTCACTTTCATAGCAGCCACATACAAACAGCTTGTTGTGCATATAATTCCTTCTCGCATCTATCTACGCACTCTCCTCCTTTCACCTTTTCCCTTCCCTTGTGGACTTCAGTGCATTACACATCAGCTGTCTGTGACAAGGCGAAAAAACCTTTCCAAGCCAAACCTTCATATTATGACCGCTAACCGCGACACACAGCCTACATCGTTGTCACTTCATAGTCAGCATAGCTACTAGAACTAACATGTTAGTAAACCATGCAGTACAGTATACAGTCAGCAGCAAGCAGTTTAGCAGTTACACCGGCAGGACAATGGCAATAAATTAATCAGACCAGAAGCTTACCTTGACTTGGAAGAGTTCCAGTGTTGGAGAGCCATAGCCAGCTAGCTAACATAGCATCCCTCTTTGTTTGAGTAGGCTAAACTAGCTCGCTGCATTCGATGCTAAGTAAATAAAAGTGAACAAATATATATATCTCTTTCTTGCTTTCTTTAATTTTCAAAACTGTTCAACTATTGGTTTTCCTCTCACTTTGAGTCAACTACTCACCACATTAATGCACTTCAGTGCTAGCTAGCTGTAGCTTATGCTTTCAGCACTAGATTAATTCTCTGATCCTTTGATTGGGTGGACAACATGTCAGTTCATGCTTCAAGAGCTCTGATAGGTTGAGGACGTCCTCCAGAAGTTGTCATAATTACTGTGTAAGTCTATGGAAGGGGGGTGAGAACCATGAGCCTCTTAGGTTTGGTATTGAAGTCAATGTACCCAGAGGAGAACAGAAGCTAGCTTTCCTCTAGCTATACCATGGTGCTACCTTACAGAGTGCTGCTGAGGGTACTGTAGAGATACATTGCAAAACAGTGTGTATTAATCAATTATTTTGTGCGATGAATATATTTAGTATAGTTTTCTCTAAAAACGATAACTTTTTAAATGTTTCAATATATATTTTTTAAATGAATTTCACTGAGGAGGATGGTCCTCCCCTTCCTCCTCTGAGGAGCCTCCACTGGTCAGCATTTACTTAAAAGTTTATTTGCCAAATTCATTTGCATGTACGGGAATTTAACCTGGTTAAATGGTGCTGCCGAAACAGAATATAGACAGACAAATAAACGAATATACGGACAATATGTTTTGTCGCAGAATTTACACAATCCACATACAGTATGTACACTACGAATACTGAAGCTAAACACGACAGACTGCATTATAACACAATAGCTTCATTATAACGTATGAATGTAGAGATGTATGAATAAAATAAACAATTACAGGATGATGTGCGATGGGGAAATATGAATCTGATTTATATATATATATATATATATATAGTACTACATTAGACTGCAGCTCTTTGCGCACAACATTTACATAAAAAATGTCTGTCTTGATGTCTGGAGGAACATTCCCCCAAAGTACAGCGAGCTCCAAAAGTATTGGGACAGTGTCACATTTTTAGTTGTTTAGGCACTGTACTCCAGCACTTTGGATTTGAAATTATAAAATGACTATGGGGTTAAAGTGCAGACTGTGTCAGCTTTCATTTGAGGGTATTTCCAATCATATCGGGTAACCCGTTTGGAAATCACAGCACTTTTTGTACATAGTCCCTCCATTTAAGTGACCAAAAGTATTGGGAGAAATTCACTAATGTGTACTAAAGTAGTAAAAATGTTGTATTTGATCCCATATTCCTAGCACGTAATGATTACATCAAGTTTGGTTTTGACTCTACATTTATTGTTAATCAGAATATAATGTTTCTAAACACTTCTACATTAATGTGGGTGCTACCATGGTTACATATCATCCTGAATGAATCGTGAATAATGATGAGTGAGAAAGTTAGACGCACATAAAATCATAAACCCCTCCCCCTCCCCCCCAAAAATGCTAACTTCCCCTGTTATTGTAATATTGAGAGGTTAGCATGTCTTGGGGTATGATATAAAATGCTAACCTCCCCTGTTATTGTAATATTGAGAGGTTAGCATGTCTTGGGGGTATGATATCAAATGCTAACCTCCCCTGTTATTGTAATATTGAGAGGTTAGCATGTCTTGGGGGTATGATATAAAATGCTAACCTCCCCTGTTATTGTAATGGTGAGAGGTTAGCATGTCTTGGGGGTATGATATAAAATGCTAACCTCCCCTGTTATTGTAATATTGAGAGGTTAGCATGTCTTGGGGGTATGATATAAAATGCTAACTTCACCTGTTATTGTAATATTGAGAGGTTAGCATGTCTTGGGGGTATGATATCAAATGCTAACTTCCCCTGTTATTGTAATGGTGAGAGGTTAGCATGTCTTGGGGGTATGATATAAAATGCTAACCTCCCCTGTTATTATAATGGTGAGAGGTTAGCATGTCTTGGGGGTATGATATAAAATGCTAACTTCCCCTGTTATTGTAATATTGAGAGGTTAGCATGTCTTGAGGGTATGATATTTGTGCGTCTAACTTATTATTTACAATTCATTCACAGGACTATCCGTAATCCTGCTAACATCCACATGAATGTAGAACTGTTTAAAAACATTTTCTATTCTTATTTACAATAAATGACTCAAACATTATTTACCATTAAAAGATTAATTGAAACACAACCAAAGCAAACAGCAAATGCATCTGACAACTTTGTAGAGTCACAAGTTTGATGTAATCATTGTGTTCTAGGAATATGGGACCAAACACTAAACTTTGGACTACTTTAATACACATATAAGTGACTATGTCCCATTACGTTCGGTTCCCTAAAATGGGGGGATTATGTACAAAAAGTGCTGTTATATCTAAACAGTTCACCCAATGTGGATGAAAAAACTCTCAAATTAAAGCTGACAGTCTCTAATTTTAACCTCACAGTCATTGTATCATTTCAAATCCAAAGTGTTGGAATACAGAGCCCCAAAAAACTAATGTCACTGTCCCAATACTTTTGGAGCTCACTGTATCTCACAGTCACACTTCAGTGCTTTACCCATCTGCTGTCTCTGTGTTCTGTAGGAGTGTAAGGTCTGTGGGAAGGCCACAGAGAGAACAGAGCCAGGGGGTTTGAGTAACACCATAATATTTCTGTAGAGGAGTACACAGGTGCTGAGGTCACTGGGGGGAAATTACAATGCAGGAGGCTGATAACGCAGCACAGGAGGCAATACTGGAGGCTGAAAGTAAACTCTCTTTAATTGATGAGGCTCTTAGTCAACTTGATGATACTCTGACCTCTCCAAGTAGAAGTTGCTTAAGGCGCACAGATCGAGGATCACCTGACCTCTACAACGTAGTGGAAACACAAGATTGACCATCGATCGAGGGGAAACTTTAACCTACTCCTACCTCACCTAGTCATGTGTGTATCTATCCCGTGGTGAAGGTTGAAAGGTCATGACCTGTGTATGTGTTGCAGGGGGGAGATGGGGAGATGGACGTTACATCTCTTGGCGGGGGTTGTACTTGCTGTCCTCACGGCCAGTAGCTACGCTGAAAAAGGTGAGAATCATTTTAATGAATCAATTGATTTTTAGATAGTATGATTACAGTGTGGACTTGGGATATTTTAACATGTCAATAGACGCCATCTTGTTTATGTCATCTTTACTGAGAATCCAAACTGGAATGCTATGGTCATACTAAAAGGAAGCGAACAGAAAACGAATAGCTTCATGTTTCTGATGATTCTCTGTCCTGTAGTAAACCACTGTCTGGCTGCAAGGGCGAACACCTGTTCAGCATGTATCCAGTCAGGGAAGGGCTGTGCCTACTGCCCAGACGAGGTGAGAAGAAACTACTACTCAAGTTGCCCTCAGACACAGCTTAACCCCCCCCCCCCCACACACACACACACACACATTTAGCGGTAAACACAAACGCGACCCGTGTGTTTGTGTTACCATACAGATGTTTGATGGACCCCGCTGTGACCTTCTGGAGAACATCATAGACCACGGCTGTAATGGCGCGGTGACGGCCGAAGGCAGTGTGTCAATGGAGAAAGTAAGTTTTGTCATCATCACAGTTATCCTTACTGCATGGATTCATTAGTCTGCTCATCTGGTTACCGCTGTAATATCATCATCGTTTGGCTGCAGTACAGTCGACCACAAGCGTCCTCCTGTTGTTACAGTCACACCGGTCACTCCTAAAGTTTGCCATGTTGCCATGTTATATACATGACATGACTCACTCTTTCCTCCATCTCCCTTCATCCTTCCATCTCTCTCCCTCCACTCCTCTATCTCGCCCCCTCCATCCCTCTATCTCTCTCTCTCTCCCTCCATCCCTCTATCTCTTTCCCTCATCCCTCTATCTCTCTCCATCTCTCTCCCTCCATCCCTCCATCTCTCTCCCTCATCCCTCCATCTCTCTCCCTCCATCCCTCCATCTCTCTCCCTCCATCCCTCCATCTCTCTCCCTCCATCCCTCCATCTCTCTCCCTCCATCCCTCCATCTCTCTCCCTCCACCCCTCCATCTCTCTCCCTCCATGCCTCCATCTCTCTCCCTCCATGCCTCCATCTCTCTCCCTCCATGCCTCCATCTCTCTCCCTCCATGCCTCCATCTCTCTCCCTCCATCTCTCTCCCTCCATCCCTCCATCTCTCTCCCTCCATCCCTCCATCTCTCTCCCTCCATCCCTCCATCTCTCTCCCTCCATCCCTCCATCTCTCTCCCTCCATCCCTCCATCTCTCTCCCTCCATGCCTCCATCTCTCTCCCTTCATGCCTCCATCTCTCTCCCTCATCCCTCTTTCTCTCTCCCTCCATGCCTCCATCTCTCTCCCTCCATGCCTCCATCTCTCTCCCTCGATTCCTCTATCTCTCTCCCTCGATTCCTCTATCTCTCTCCCTCCATGCCTCCATCTCTCTCCCTCGATTCCTCTATCTCTCTCCCTCCATCTCTCTCCCTCATCCCTCCATCTCTCTCCCTCATCCCTCCATCTCTCTCCCTCCATCCCTCCATCTCTCTCCCTCCATGCCTCCATCTCTCTCCCTCGATTCCTCTATCTCTCTCCCTCCATCTCTCTCCCTCCATCCCTCCATCCCTCTCCCTCCATCTCTCTCCCTCGATTCCTCTATCTCTCTCCCTCCATCTCTCTCCCTCCATCCCTCCATCCCTCTCCCTCCATCTCTCTCCCTCCATCCCTCCATCCCTCTCCCTCCATCTCTCTCCCTCCATGCCTCTATCTCTCCCTCCATGCCTCTATCTCTCCCTCCATGCCTCTATCTCTCTCCCTCCATCCCTCCATCTCTCTCCCTCCATCCCTCCCTCCATGCCTCTATCTCTCTCCCTCCATGCCTATATCTCTCTCCCTCCATCTCTCTCCCTCATCCCTCCATCTCTCTCCCTCCATCCCTCTCCCTCCATCCCTCCATCTCTCTCCCTCCATCCCTCCATCTCTCTCCCTCCATCCCTCCGTCTCTCTCCCTCCATCCCTCCGTCTCTCTCCCTCCATCCCTCCATCTCTCTCCCTCCATCCCTCCGTCTCTCTCCCTCCATCCCTCCATCTCTCTCCCTCCATCCCTCCGTCTCTCTCCCTCCATCCCTCCGTCTCTCTCCCTCCATCCCTCCATCTCTCTCCCTCCATCCCTCCATCTCTCTCCCTCCATCCCTCCATCTCTCTCCCTCCATCCCTCCGTCTCTCTCCCTCCATCCCTCCGTCTCTCTCCCTCCATCCCTCCATCTCTCTCCCTCCATCCCTCCGTCTCTCTCCCTCCATCCCTCCGTCTCTCTCCCTCCATCCCTCCATCTCTCTCCCTCCATCCCTCCATCTCTCTCCCTCATCCCTCCATCTCTCTCCCTCCATCCCTCTCCCTCCATCCCTCCATCTCTCTCCCTCCATCCCTCCATCTCTCTCCCTCCATGCCTCCATCTCTCTCCCTCCATCCCTCCACAGAACCAGAAGATTGACATGTTGATGAAGCGCTCTCAGGTAGCCCCCCAGGATATGTCCATGACTCTGCTGCCAGGGGAGGAGAGGGAGATTGACATGGAGGTGTTTGAACCAGCGAAAGGACCTCTGGACCTCTATATTCTCATGGACTTCTCCAACTCCATGAAAGATGATTTGGACAACCTCAAAAGGATGGGTGCTGAGCTGGGTAAGTTAGAGGGGGGAACAATGAGTGGAATTGTAAAACCATTGACCTGAGTGTAGTACTGGGATAGTGTGGTTTGAGGATGTGTTCTGTTCTCCGTATAGCTGACTTGGTGGGGAAGCTGTCTGATGATTACACCATCGGTTTCGGCAAATTTGTGGACAAGGTGGTGGAGCCCCAGACAGACATGAGACCGACCAAGTAAGAACTTTTTAACTATTAGAATCCTCTCCATACAGACACAGATATACCCACACAGACCCAAAAGTTAACATCACTACCGTATGAAAAGGTCGGCATTTATACACTAATCATACTCATTGTCCCTCATTCTATCTCTTCCTCTCCTCCCCTTCCCCTCTCCTCCTCTTCCTCTCCCCTGTGCTCCCCTCTCCTCTTCTTCCTCTCTCCCTCCCTTCCCTCTCCTCCTCTTCCTCCCTCCTTCCCCTCTCCTCCTAATCCTCTCCCCTGCGCTCCTCCTCCTCCTCCCTCCTTCCCCGGCACTCCCCTCTCCTCCTCTTCCTCTTCCTCCTCCTCCTCCCTCCTTCCCCTCTCCTCCTCTTCCTCTCCACCGCGCTCCCCTCTCCTCCTCTTCCTCTCCACCGCGCTCCCCTCTCCTCCTCTTCCTCTCCCCCGCCCTCCCCTCCCCTCTCCTCCTCTTCCTCGCCCAACCCCCCCCCTTCCCTCCTCTTCCTCTCCAGACTGGCCCAGCCGTGGCCCAACAGCGACCCTCCCTTCTCGTTCCGAAATGTGATCACTCTGACCTCTGACCTGCAGTCCTTCACCCAGAAGCTGCAGAAGGAGAGGATCTCAGGCAACCTGGATGCTCCAGAGGGGGGCTTCGACGCCATACTGCAGGCTACAGTCTGCGGGGTAGGACTATAGAGTTAAATTTACTAGAAAGGACAAGCAGCCATCTTTGGTGTACCATTCGGGATGTTTCATTATTTGAAGCTTGCTTTAATAAAGTTAACTGTGATGCACCACTGTGTGAAATTCTTCAGAAGGCTCTATATAAATAAATATAATCTCCTTTCTTCTCCTCCACCTCTCTCTCTCTCTTTCTCCCTACTCTCTCCCCCTACACTCTCTCTCTTTCTCTCCCCCTACACTCTCTCTCTTTCTCTCCCCCTACAATCTCTCTCTTTCTCTCCCCCTACACTCCCTCTCTTTCTCTCCCCCTACACTCCCTCTCTTTCTCTCCCCCTACACTCTCTCTCTTTCTCTCCCCCTACAATCTCTCTCTTTCTCTCTCCCTACCCTCTCTCTCTCCCTACCCTCTCTCTCTCTTTCTCTCTCTTCCTACCCTCTCTCCCCCTATCCTCTCTCCCTCTTTCCCCCTCTCCTCACTCCCACTACCCTCTCTCTCCTCCAGGAAAAGATCGGCTGGCGTGACCATGCCACCCACCTCCTGGTCTTCTCCACCGAGTCGGCCTTCCACTACGAGGGTGACGGTGCCAACGTGCTGGCTGGCATCATGCCACGCAATGACGAGCAGTGCCACCTGGACCCCGATGGGAAATACACGGAGGACACCAGGCAGGACTACCCCTCTGTGCCCACCCTGGTCCGCCTGCTGGGCAAACACAACATCATCCCCATCTTTGCCGTCACAAACCACTCCTTCACCTACTATGAGGTAAGAACTCAGAGCTACTACTCACCTTGCTAACCTGAACCCTGCACCTCACTAACCTGAACTCTCCACCTTACTAACCTGAACCCTCCACCTTACTAACCTGAACCCTCCACCTTACTAACCTGAACCCTGCTCCTTACTAACCTGAACCCTCCACCTTACTAACCTGAACCCTCCACCTTAATAACATGAACCCTCCACCTTACTAACCTGAACCCTCCACCTTACTAACCTGAACCCTCCACCTTACTAACCTGAACCCTCCACCTTACTAACCTGAACCCTCCACCTTACTAACCTGAACCCTCCACCTTACTAACCTGAACCCTCCACCTTACTAACCTGAACCCTCCACCTTACTAACCTGAACCCTCCACCTTACTAACCTGAACCCTCCACCTTACTAACCTGAACCCTCCACCTTACTAACCTGAACTCTCCACCTTACTAACCTGAACCCTCCACCTTACTAACCTGAACCCTCCACCTTACTAACCTGAACCCTCCACCTTACTAACCTGAACCCTCCACCTTACTAACCTGAACCCTCCACCTTACTAACCTGAACCCTCCACCTTACTAACCTGAACCCTCCACCTTACTAACCTGAACCCTCCACCTTACTAACCTGAACCCTCCACCTTACTAACCTGAACCCTCCACCTTACTAACCTGAACCCTCCACCTTACTAACCTGAACCCTGCACCTTACTAACCTGAACCCTGCACCTTACTAACCTGAACCCTGCACCTTACTAACCTGAACCCTCCGCCTTACTAACCTGAACCCTCCGCCTTACTAACCTGAACCCTGCACCTTACTAACCTGAACCCTGCACCTTACTAACCTGAACCCTCCACCTTACTAACCTGAACCCTCCACCTTACTAACCTGAACCCTCCACCTTACTAACCTGAACCCTCCACCTTACTAACCTGAACCCTCCACCTTACTAACCTGAACCCTCCACCTTACTAACCTGAACCCTCCACCTTACTAACCTGAACCCTCCGCCTTACTAACCTGAACCCTCCGCCTTACTAACCTGAACCCTGCACCTTACTCACCTGAACCCTCCACCTTACTAACCTGAACCCTCCACCTTACTAACCTGAACCCTCCACCTTACTAACCTGAACCCTGCTCCTTGCTAACCTGAACCCTGCTCCTTACTAACCTGAACCCTGCACCTTACTAACCTGAACCCTGCACCTTACTAACCTGAACCCTCCGCCTTACTAACCTGAACCCTCCGCCTTACTAACCTGAACCCTGCACCTTACTAACCTGAACCCTGCACCTTACTAACCTGAACCCTCCACCTTACTAACCTGAACCCTCCACCTTACTAACCTGAACCCTCCGCCTTACTAACCTGAACCCTCCGCCTTACTAACCTGAACCCTCCACCTTACTAACCTGAACCCTGCACCTTACTAACCTGAACCCTGCACCTTACTAACCTGAACCCTCCACCTTACTAACCTGAACCCTCCACCTTACTAACCTGAACCCTGCACCTTACTAACCTGAACCCTCCACCTTACTAACCTGAACCCTCCACCTTACTAACCTGAACCCTCCACCTTACTAACCTGAACCCTCCACCTTACTAACCTGAACCCTCCACCTTACTAACCTGAACCCTCCGCCTTACTAACCTGAACCCTGCACCTTACTCACCTGAACCCTCCACCTTACTAACCTGAACCCTCCACCTTACTAACCTGAACCCTCCACCTTACTAACCTGAACCCTGCTCCTTACTCACCTGAACCCTGCACCTTACTAACCTGAACCCTGCACCTTACTCACCTGAACCCTTACTCTAACCCTACAAACACATCATCATCCCCATTTTCACTCCTAAAGTATACTTATTCCAATGTCTGTTCTGTGAGCACTTAACCCATCTGTAGCATTGCAGATGACCCCTTCATGTTTTGTGGGTTCTCCTGTGCAGAAGCTTCATGAGTATTTCCCCATCGCTGAGCTGGGCCTGCTCCAGGAAGACTCTGCTAACATCCTCAATATCATGGAGAAAGCTTTCGAGGTAAGAATGGGCTTGTTTAAAGTTAACAGGTGTAGCGCAATGGACACATGAATTAGATTTGATTCCCCTTGATGTATCCCCTCTAAGGGCTATTGGGGAAAGCCAGATGTCCTAATACTACTGTCCTCTCCGTCCTCTCAGAATATCCGTTCTAAGATCAGCATCCGTGCTGAGGACAGACCTAAAGCTATAGAAGCTCAGGTCCTGTCTTACAGTGGCAGTGTTGCACAAGCCGGAACCTTCAAAGTCAAGCCTGGGCAAATAGTAAGAAACAATTACATGTTGCACGCACACACACACAAGCACACACACACTCACATACGCACACACTCACATACGCACGCACACACTCACACACTCTCACACACACACGCACACACTCACACACTCTCACACACACTCACACACACACACACACTCACACACACTCACATACGCACGCACACACTCACACACTCACACACTCACACACACACACACACACACACACACACACACACACACACACACACACACACACACGCACACACACACACACGCACACACTCACTCACTCACTCACTCACTCACACACACTCACACACTCACCCTCATACACACTCACACACACATACGCACGCACACACTCTCACACTCACACACACTCACACACACTCACACACACACGCACCCTCATACACCCTCCTCACACTAACCCATTGTGTGTTTTCCAGGGGAAGTTTAAGGTGCGTGTCAAGGCCAGTGAGATGGTTGGGGAGCAACATGTGTGTAGTCTGGAGCAAGGTGACAAGAAGGGGAAGATGAGAGTCAAACCGACCACCTTCAGCACAGCTCTAAACATCAACGCTGAAGTGCTCTGTAAAACCTGCGACTGTGAGAAGGTGAGAAGATACAAACAAACACACACACAAACATAAACACTCTACCGTGTCTAAACCCGGTCTTTCCTTCTCTATCTCTGCTTCCCTCAGAATCCATTTCCAAACGCAGTGAGGTGTACAGGCCACGGAGACCTGGTCTGTGGGAAGTGCAAGTGCAACGACGGCTGGTGAGACAAACACAACTGAAGCTACTTTGTCTCACATATAAAATAATAATCATGGATTGGATTTATAGTGTTTTTCCAGTGCTCAAAGCGCTTTACATAGTAAGAAGGGAAACTCGCCTCTCCCACCATCGAGTGATGCACAGAACGCTCACCATACATTAACTAGTATGGTAGAACAGGTGAGGAGATATATACATCAACTAGTATGGTAGAACAGGTGAGGAGATATATACATCAACTAGTATGGTAGAACAGGTGAGGAGATATATACATCAACTAGTATGGTAGACAGGTGAGGAGATATATACATCAACTAGTATGGTAGACAGGTGAGGAGATATATACATCAACTAGTATGGTAGAACAGGTGAGGAGATATATACATCAACTAGTATGGTAGACAGGTGAGGAGATATATACATCAACTAGTATGGTAGAACAGGTGAGGAGATATATACATCAACTAGTATGGTAGACAGGTGAGGAGATATATACATCAACTAGTATGGTAGAACAGGTGAGGAGATATATACATCAACTAGTATGGTAGAACAGGTGAGGAGATATATACATCAACTAGTATGGTAGAACAGGTGAGGAGATATATACATCAACTAGTATGGTAGACAGGTGAGGAGATATATACATCAACTAGTATGGTAGAACAGGTGAGGAGATATATACATCAACTAGTATGGTAGAACAGGTGAGGAGATATATACATCAACTAGTATGGTAGAACAGGTGAGGAGATATATACATCAACTAGTATGGTAGACAGGTGAGGAGATATATACATCAACTAGTATGGTAGACAGGTGAGGAGATATATACATCAACTAGTATGGTAGACAGGTGAGGAGATATATACATCAACTAGTATGGTAGACAGGTGAGGAGATATATACATCAACTAGTATGGTAGACAGGTGAGGAGATATATACATCAACTAGTATGGTAGAACAGGTGAGGAGATATATACATCAACTAGTATGGTAGACAGGTGAGGAGATATATACATCAACTAGTATGGTAGAACAGGTGAGGAGATATATACATCAACTAGTATGGTAGACAGGTGAGGAGATATATACATCAACTAGTATGGTAGAACAGGTGAGGAGATATATACATCAACTAGTATGGTAGACAGGTGAGGAGATATATACATCAACTAGTATGGTAGAACAGGTGAGGAGATATATACATCAACTAGTATGGTAGACAGGTGAGGAGATATATACATCAACTAGTATGGTAGAACAGGTGAGGAGATATATACATCAACTAGTATGGTAGACAGGTGAGGAGATATATACATCAACTAGTATGGTAGAACAGGTGAGGAGATATATACATCAACTAGTATGGTAGAACAGGTGAGGAGATATATACATCAACTAGTATGGTAGAACAGGTGAGGAGATATATACATCAACTAGTATGGTAGAACAGGTGAGGAGATATATACATCAACTAGTATGGTAGACAGGTGAGGAGATATATACATCAACTAGTATGGTAGAACAGGTGAGGAGATATATACATCAACTAGTATGGTAGAACAGGTGAGGAGATATATACATCAACTAGTATGGTAGACAGGTGAGGAGATATATACATCAACTAGTATGGTAGAACAGGTGAGGAGATATATACATCAACTAGTATGGTAGAACAGGTGAGGAGATATATACATCAACTAGTATGGTAGAACAGGTGAGGAGATATATACATCAACTAGTATGGTAGAACAGGTGAGGAGATATATACATCAACTAGTATGGTAGAACAGGTGAGGAGATATATACATCAACTAGTATGGTAGAACAGGTGAGGAGATATATACATCAACTAGTATGGTAGACAGGTGAGGAGATATATACATCAACTAGTATGGTAGAACAGGTGAGGAGATATATACATCAACTAGTATGGTAGAACAGGTGAGGAGATATATACATCAACTAGTATGGTAGAACAGGTGAGGAGATATATACATCAACTAGTATGGTAGACAGGTGAGGAGATATATACATCAACTAGTATGGTAGAACAGGTGAGGAGATATATACATCAACTAGTATGGTAGAACAGGTGAGGAGATATATACATCAACTAGTATGGTAGAACAGGTGAGGAGATATATACATCAACTAGTATGGTAGACAGGTGAAGAGATATATACATCAACTAGTATGGTAGAACAGGTGAGGAGATATATACATCAACTAGTATGGTAGAACAGGTGAAGAGATATATACATCAACTAGTATGGTAGAACAGGTGAGGAGATATATACATCAACTAGTATGGTAGAACAGGTGAGGAGATATATACATCAACTAGTATGGTAGAACAGGTGAGGAGATATATACATCAACTAGTATGGTAGACAGGTGAGGAGATATATACATCAACTAGTATGGTAGAACAGGTGAGGAGATATATACATCAACTAGTATGGTAGACAGGTGAGGAGATATATACATCAACTAGTATGGTAGAACAGGTGAGGAGATATATACATCAACTAGTATGGTAGACAGGTGAGGAGATATATACATCAACTAGTATGGTAGACAGGTGAGGAGATATATACATCAACTAGTATGGTAGACAGGTGAGGAGATATATACATCAACTAGTATGGTAGACAGGTGAGGAGATATATACATCAACTAGTATGGTAGACAGGTGAGGAGATATATACATCAACTAGTATGGTAGACAGGTGAGGAGATATATACATCAACTAGTATGGTAGAACAGGTGAGGAGATATATACATCAACTAGTATGGTAGAACAGGTGAGGAGATATATACATCAACTAGTATGGTAGACAGGTGAGGAGATATATACATCAACTAGTATGGTAGAACAGGTGAGGAGATATATACATCAACTAGTATGGTAGAACAGGTGAGGAGATATATACATCAACTAGTATGGTAGAACAGGTGAGGAGATATATACATCAACTAGTATGGTAGAACAGGTGAGGAGATATATACATCAACTAGTATGGTAGAACAGGTGAGGAGATATATACATCAACTAGTATGGTAGAACAGGTGAGGAGATATATACATCAACTAGTATGGTAGAACAGGTGAGGAGATATATACATCAACTAGTATGGTAGAACAGGTGAGGAGATATATACATCAACTAGTATGGTAGACAGGTGAGGAGATATATACATCAACTAGTATGGTAGAACAGGTGAGGAGATATATACATCAACTAGTATGGTAGAACAGGTGAGGAGATATATACATCAACTAGTATGGTAGACAGGTGAGGAGATATATACATCAACTAGTATGGTAGACAGGTGAGGAGATATATACATCAACTAGTATGGTAGAACAGGTGAGGAGATATATACATCAACTAGTATGGTAGAACAGGTGAGGAGATATATACATCAACTAGTATGGTAGACAGGTGAGGAGATATATACATCAACTAGTATGGTAGAACAGGTGAGGAGATATATACATCAACTAGTATGGTAGAACAGGTGAGGAGATATATACATCAACTAGTATGGTAGAACAGGTGAGGAGATATATACATCAACTAGTATGGTAGAACAGGTGAGGAGATATATACATCAACTAGTATGGTAGAACAGGTGAGGAGATATATACATCAACTAGTATGGTAGAACAGGTGAGGAGATATATACATCAACTAGTATGGTAGAACAGGTGAGGAGATATATACATCAACTAGTATGGTAGAACAGGTGAGGAGATATATACATCAACTAGTATGGTAGAACAGGTGAGGAGATATATACATCAACTAGTATGGTAGAACAGGTGAGGAGATATATACATCAACTAGTATGGTAGAACAGGTGAGGAGATATATACATCAACTAGTATGGTAGAACAGGTGAGGAGATATATACATCAACTAGTATGGTAGAACAGGTGAGGAGATATATACATCAACTAGTATGGTAGAACAGGTGAGGAGATATATACATCAACTAGTATGGTAGAACAGGTGAGGAGATATATACATCAACTAGTATGGTAGAACAGGTGAGGAGATATATACATCAACTAGTATGGTAGAACAGGTGAGGAGATATATACATCAACTAGTATGGTAGAACAGGTGAGGAGATATATACATCAACTAGTATGGTAGAACAGGTGAGGAGATATATACATCAACTAGTATGGTAGAACAGGTGAGGAGATATATACATCAACTAGTATGGTAGAACAGGTGAGGAGATATATACATCAACTAGTATGGTAGAACAGGTGAGGAGATATATACATCAACTAGTATGGTAGAACAGGTGAGGAGATATATACATCAACTAGTATGGTAGAACAGGTGAGGAGATATATACATCAACTAGTATGGTAGAACAGGTGAGGAGATATATACATCAACTAGTATGGTAGACAGGTGAGGAGATATATACATCAACTAGTATGGTAGAACAGGTGAGGAGATATATACATCAACTAGTATGGTAGAACAGGTGAGGAGATATATACATCAACTAGTATGGTAGAACAGGTGAGGAGATATATACATCAACTAGTATGGTAGAACAGGTGAGGAGATATATACATCAACTAGTATGGTAGAACAGGTGAGGAGATATATACATCAACTAGTATGGTAGACAGGTGAGGAGATATATACATCAACTAGTATGGTAGAACAGGTGAGGAGATATATACATCAACTAGTATGGTAGACAGGTGAGGAGATATATACATCAACTAGTATGGTAGAACAGGTGAGGAGATATATACATCAACTAGTATGGTAGAACAGGTGAGGAGATATATACATCAACTAGTATGGTAGAACAGGTGAGGAGATATATACATCAACTAGTATGGTAGAACAGGTGAGGAGATATATACATCAACTAGTATGGTAGACAGGTGAGGAGATATATACATCAACTAGTATGGTAGACAGGTGAGGAGATATATACATCAACTAGTATGGTAGACAGGTGAGGAGATATATACATCAACTAGTATGGTAGAACAGGTGAGGAGATATATACATCAACTAGTATGGTAGAACAGGTGAGGAGATATATACATCAACTAGTATGGTAGACAGGTGAAGAGATATATACATCAACTAGTATGGTAGAACAGGTGAGGAGATATATACATCAACTAGTATGGTAGAACAGGTGAGGAGATATATACATCAACTAGTATGGTAGAACAGGTGAGGAGATATATACATCAACTAGTATGGTAGACAGGTGAGGAGATATATACATCAACTAGTATGGTAGAACAGGTGAGGAGATATATACATCAACTAGTATGGTAGACAGGTGAGGAGATATATACATCAACTAGTATGGTAGACAGGTGAGGAGATATATACATCAACTAGTATGGTAGACAGGTGAGGAGATATATACATCAACTAGTATGGTAGACAGGTGAGGAGATATATACATCAACTAGTATGGTAGAACAGGTGAGGAGATATATACATCAACTAGTATGGTAGAACAGGTGAGGAGATATATACATCAACTAGTATGGTAGACAGGTGAGGAGATATATACATCAACTAGTATGGTAGACAGGTGAGGAGATATATACATCAACTAGTATGGTAGACAGGTGAGGAGATATATACATCAACTAGTATGGTAGAACAGGTGAGGAGATATATACATCAACTAGTATGGTAGAACAGGTGAGGAGATATATACATCAACTAGTATGGTAGACAGGTGAGGAGATATATACATCAACTAGTATGGTAGACAGGTGAGGAGATATATACATCAACTAGTATGGTAGACAGGTGAGGAGATATATACATCAACTAGTATGGTAGACAGGTGAGGAGATATATACATCAACTAGTATGGTAGACAGGTGAGGAGATATATACATCAACTAGTATGGTAGACAGGTGAGGAGATATATACATCAACTAGTATGGTAGACAGGTGAGGAGATATATACATCAACTAGTATGGTAGACAGGTGAGGAGATATATACATCAACTAGTATGGTAGACAGGTGAGGAGATATATACATCAACTAGTATGGTAGACAGGTGAGGAGATATATACATCAACTAGTATGGTAGAACAGGTGAGGAGATATATACATCAACTAGTATGGTAGACAGGTGAGGAGATATATACATCAACTAGTATGGTAGACAGGTGAAGAGATATATACATCAACTAGTATGGTAGAACAGGTGAGGAGATATATACATCAACTAGTATGGTAGACAGGTGAAGAGATATATACATCAACTAGTATGGTAGAACAGGTGAGGAGATATATACATCAACTAGTATGGTAGACAGGTGAAGAGATATATACATCAACTAGTATGGTAGACAGGTGAGGAGATATATACATCAACTAGTATGGTAGACAGGTGAGGAGATATATACATCAACTAGTATGGTAGACAGGTGAGGAGATATATACATCAACTAGTATGGTAGACAGGTGAGGAGATATATACATCAACTAGTATGGTAGACAGGTGAGGAGATATATACATCAACTAGTATGGTAGACAGGTGAAGAGATATATACATCAACTAGTATGGTAGAACAGGTGAGGAGATATATACATCAACTAGTATGGTAGACAGGTGAGGAGATATATACATCAACTAGTATGGTAGACAGGTGAAGAGATATATAGATCAACTAGTATGGTAGAACAGGTGAGGAGATATATACATCAACTAGTATGGTAGACAGGTGAGGAGATATATACATCAACTAGTATGGTAGAACAGGTGAGGAGATATATACATCAACTAGTATGGTAGAACAGGTGAGGAGATATATACATCAACTAGTATGGTAGACAGGTGAGGAGATATATACATCAACTAGTATGGTAGACAGGTGAAGAGATATATAGATCAACTAGTATGGTAGAACAGGTGAGGAGATATATACATCAACTAGTATGGTAGACAGGTGAGGAGATATATACATCAACTAGTATGGTAGACAGGTGAGGAGATATATACATCAACTAGTATGGTAGAACAGGTGAGGAGATATATACATCAACTAGTATGGTAGAACAGGTGAGGAGATATATACATCAACTAGTATGGTAGAACAGGTGAGGAGATATATACATCAACTAGTATGGTAGAACAGGTGAGGAGATATATACATCAACTAGTATGGTAGACAGGTGAGGAGATATATACATCAACTAGTATGGTAGACAGGTGAGGAGATATATACATCAACTAGTATGGTAGACAGGTGAGGAGATATATACATCAACTAGTATGGTAGACAGGTGAGGAGATATATACATCAACTAGTATGGTAGACAGGTGAGGAGATATATACATCAACTAGTATGGTAGACAGGTGAGGAGATATATACATCAACTAGTATGGTAGACAGGTGAGGAGATATATACATCAACTAGTATGGTAGACAGGTGAGGAGATATATACATCAACTAGTATGGTAGACAGGTGAGGAGATATATACATCAACTAGTATGGTAGACAGGTGAGGAGATATATACATCAACTAGTATGGTAGAACAGGTGAGGAGATATATACATCAACTAGTATGGTAGAACAGGTGAGGAGATATATACATCAACTAGTATGGTAGACAGGTGAGGAGATATATACATCAACTAGTATGGTAGACAGGTGAGGAGATATATACATCAACTAGTATGGTAGACAGGTGAGGAGATATATACATCAACTAGTATGGTAGACAGGTGAGGAGATATATACATCAACTAGTATGGTAGACAGGTGAGGAGATATATACATCAACTAGTATGGTAGACAGGTGAGGAGATATATACATCAACTAGTATGGTAGACAGGTGAGGAGATATATACATCAACTAGTATGGTAGACAGGTGAGGAGATATATACATCAACTAGTATGGTAGACAGGTGAGGAGATATATACATCAACTAGTATGGTAGACAGGTGAGGAGATATATACATCAACTAGTATGGTAGACAGGTGAGGAGATATATACATCAACTAGTATGGTAGACAGGTGAGGAGATATATACATCAACTAGTATGGTAGACAGGTGAGGAGATATATACATCAACTAGTATGGTAGACAGGTGAGGAGATATATACATCAACTAGTATGGTAGACAGGTGAGGAGATATATACATCAACTAGTATGGTAGACAGGTGAGGAGATATATACATCAACTAGTATGGTAGAACAGGTGAGGAGATATATACATCAACTAGTATGGTAGACAGGTGAGGAGATATATACATCAACTAGTATGGTAGACAGGTGAGGAGATATATACATCAACTAGTATGGTAGACAGGTGAGGAGATATATACATCAACTAGTATGGTAGACAGGTGAGGAGATATATACATCAACTAGTATGGTAGACAGGTGAGGAGATATATACATCAACTAGTATGGTAGACAGGTGAGGAGATATATACATCAACTAGTATGGTAGACAGGTGAGGAGATATATACATCAACTAGTATGGTAGAACAGGTGAGGAGATATATACATCAACTAGTATGGTAGACAGGTGAGGAGATATATACATCAACTAGTATGGTAGACAGGTGAAGAGATATATACATCAACTAGTATGGTAGAACAGGTGAGGAGATATATACATCAACTAGTATGGTAGACAGGTGAGGAGATATATACATCAACTAGTATGGTAGACAGGTGAGGAGATATATACATCAACTAGTATGGTAGACAGGTGAGGAGATATATACATCAACTAGTATGGTAGACAGGTGAGGAGATATATACATCAACTAGTATGGTAGACAGGTGAGGAGATATATACATCAACTAGTATGGTAGACAGGTGAGGAGATATATACATCAACTAGTATGGTAGACAGGTGAGGAGATATATACATCAACTAGTATGGTAGAACAGGTGAGGAGATATATACATCAACTAGTATGGTAGACAGGTGAGGAGATATATACATCAACTAGTATGGTAGAACAGGTGAGGAGATATATACATCAACTAGTATGGTAGACAGGTGAGGAGATATATACATCAACTAGTATGGTAGACAGGTGAAGAGATATATACATCAACTAGTATGGTAGAACAGGTGAGGAGATATATACATCAACTAGTATGGTAGACAGGTGAGGAGATATATACATCAACTAGTATGGTAGACAGGTGAGGAGATATATACATCAACTAGTATGGTAGACAGGTGAGGAGATATATACATCAACTAGTATGGTAGACAGGTGAGGAGATATATACATCAACTAGTATGGTAGACAGGTGAGGAGATATATACATCAACTAGTATGGTAGACAGGTGAGGAGATATATACATCAACTAGTATGGTAGACAGGTGAGGAGATATATACATCAACTAGTATGGTAGACAGGTGAGGAGATATATACATCAACTAGTATGGTAGAACAGGTGAGGAGATATATACATCAACTAGTATGGTAGACAGGTGAGGAGATATATACATCAACTAGTATGGTAGAACAGGTGAGGAGATATATACATCAACTAGTATGGTAGAACAGGTGAGGAGATATATACATCAACTAGTATGGTAGAACAGGTGAGGAGATATATACATCAACTAGTATGGTAGAACAGGTGAGGAGATATATACATCAACTAGTATGGTAGAACAGGTGAGGAGATATATACATCAACTAGTATGGTAGAACAGGTGAGGAGATATATACATCAACTAGTATGGTAGAACAGGTGAGGAGATATATACATCAACTAGTATGGTAGACAGGTGAGGAGATATATACATCAACTAGTATGGTAGACAGGTGAGGAGATATATACATCAACTAGTATGGTAGACAGGTGAGGAGATATATACATCAACTAGTATGGTAGACAGGTGAGGAGATATATACATCAACTAGTATGGTAGACAGGTGAGGAGATATATACATCAACTAGTATGGTAGACAGGTGAGGAGATATATACATCAACTAGTATGGTAGACAGGTGAGGAGATATATACATCAACTAGTATGGTAGACAGGTGAGGAGATATATACATCAACTAGTATGGTAGACAGGTGAGGAGATATATACATCAACTAGTATGGTAGAACAGGTGAGGAGATATATACATCAACTAGTATGGTAGACAGGTGAGGAGATATATACATCAACTAGTATGGTAGAACAGGTGAGGAGATATATACATCAACTAGTATGGTAGACAGGTGAAGAGATATATACATCAACTAGTATGGTAGACAGGTGAGGAGATATATACATCAACTAGTATGGTAGACAGGTGAGGAGATATATACATCAACTAGTATGGTAGACAGGTGAGGAGATATATACATCAACTAGTATGGTAGACAGGTGAGGAGATATATACATCAACTAGTATGGTAGAACAGGTGAGGAGATATATACATCAACTAGTATGGTAGACAGGTGAGGAGATATATACATCAACTAGTATGGTAGACAGGTGAGGAGATATATACATCAACTAGTATGGTAGACAGGTGAGGAGATATATACATCAACTAGTATGGTAGACAGGTGAGGAGATATATACATCAACTAGTATGGTAGACAGGTGAGGAGATATATACATCAACTAGTATGGTAGACAGGTGAGGAGATATATACATCAACTAGTATGGTAGACAGGTGAGGAGATATATACATCAACTAGTATGGTAGACAGGTGAAGAGATATATACATCAACTAGTATGGTAGAACAGGTGAGGAGATATATACATCAACTAGTATGGTAGACAGGTGAGGAGATATATACATCAACTAGTATGGTAGACAGGTGAGGAGATATATACATCAACTAGTATGGTAGACAGGTGAGGAGATATATACATCAACTAGTATGGTAGACAGGTGAGGAGATATATACATCAACTAGTATGGTAGACAGGTGAGGAGATATATACATCAACTAGTATGGTAGACAGGTGAGGAGATATATACATCAACTAGTATGGTAGACAGGTGAGGAGATATATACATCAACTAGTATGGTAGACAGGTGAGGAGATATATACATCAACTAGTATGGTAGAACAGGTGAGGAGATATATACATCAACTAGTATGGTAGACAGGTGAGGAGATATATACATCAACTAGTATGGTAGAACAGGTGAGGAGATATATACATCAACTAGTATGGTAGACAGGTGAGGAGATATATACATCAACTAGTATGGTAGACAGGTGAGGAGATATATACATCAACTAGTATGGTAGAACAGGTGAGGAGATATATACATCAACTAGTATGGTAGACAGGTGAGGAGATATATACATCAACTAGTATGGTAGACAGGTGAAGAGATATATACATCAACTAGTATGGTAGAACAGGTGAGGAGATATATACATCAACTAGTATGGTAGACAGGTGAGGAGATATATACATCAACTAGTATGGTAGACAGGTGAGGAGATATATACATCAACTAGTATGGTAGAACAGGTGAGGAGATATATACATCAACTAGTATGGTAGACAGGTGAGGAGATATATACATCAACTAGTATGGTAGAACAGGTGAGGAGATATATACATCAACTAGTATGGTAGAACAGGTGAGGAGATATATACATCAACTAGTATGGTAGAACAGGTGAGGAGATATATACATCAACTAGTATGGTAGAACAGGTGAGGAGATATATACATCAACTAGTATGGTAGACAGGTGAGGAGATATATACATCAACTAGTATGGTAGAACAGGTGAGGAGATATATACATCAACTAGTATGGTAGACAGGTGAGGAGATATATACATCAACTAGTATGGTAGACAGGTGAGGAGATATATACATCAACTAGTATGGTAGACAGGTGAGGAGATATATACATCAACTAGTATGGTAGACAGGTGAGGAGATATATACATCAACTAGTATGGTAGACAGGTGAGGAGATATATACATCAACTAGTATGGTAGACAGGTGAGGAGATATATACATCAACTAGTATGGTAGACAGGTGAGGAGATATATACATCAACTAGTATGGTAGACAGGTGAGGAGATATATACATCAACTAGTATGGTAGAACAGGTGAGGAGATATATACATCAACTAGTATGGTAGACAGGTGAGGAGATATATACATCAACTAGTATGGTAGAACAGGTGAGGAGATATATACATCAACTAGTATGGTAGACAGGTGAGGAGATATATACATCAACTAGTATGGTAGAACAGGTGAGGAGATATATACATCAACTAGTATGGTAGACAGGTGAGGAGATATATACATCAACTAGTATGGTAGACAGGTGAGGAGATATATACATCAACTAGTATGGTAGACAGGTGAGGAGATATATACATCAACTAGTATGGTAGACAGGTGAGGAGATATATACATCAACTAGTATGGTAGACAGGTGAGGAGATATATACATCAACTAGTATGGTAGACAGGTGAGGAGATATATACATCAACTAGTATGGTAGACAGGTGAGGAGATATATACATCAACTAGTATGGTAGACAGGTGAGGAGATATATACATCAACTAGTATGGTAGACAGGTGAGGAGATATATACATCAACTAGTATGGTAGACAGGTGAGGAGATATATACATCAACTAGTATGGTAGACAGGTGAGGAGATATATACATCAACTAGTATGGTAGACAGGTGAGGAGATATATACATCAACTAGTATGGTAGACAGGTGAGGAGATATATACATCAACTAGTATGGTAGACAGGTGAGGAGATATATACATCAACTAGTATGGTAGACAGGTGAGGAGATATATACATCAACTAGTATGGTAGACAGGTGAGGAGATATATACATCAACTAGTATGGTAGACAGGTGAGGAGATATATACATCAACTAGTATGGTAGACAGGTGAAGAGATATATACATCAACTAGTATGGTAGAACAGGTGAGGAGATATATACATCAACTAGTATGGTAGACAGGTGAGGAGATATATACATCAACTAGTATGGTAGACAGGTGAGGAGATATATACATCAACTAGTATGGTAGACAGGTGAGGAGATATATACATCAACTAGTATGGTAGACAGGTGAGGAGATATATACATCAACTAGTATGGTAGACAGGTGAGGAGATATATACATCAACTAGTATGGTAGACAGGTGAGGAGATATATACATCAACTAGTATGGTAGACAGGTGAGGAGATATATACATCAACTAGTATGGTAGACAGGTGAGGAGATATATACATCAACTAGTATGGTAGACAGGTGAGGAGATATATACATCAACTAGTATGGTAGACAGGTGAGGAGATATATACATCAACTAGTATGGTAGACAGGTGAGGAGATATATACATCAACTAGTATGGTAGACAGGTGAGGAGATATATACATCAACTAGTATGGTAGACAGGTGAGGAGATATATACATCAACTAGTATGGTAGACAGGTGAGGAGATATATACATCAACTAGTATGGTAGACAGGTGAGGAGATATATACATCAACTAGTATGGTAGACAGGTGAGGAGATATATACATCAACTAGTATGGTAGACAGGTGAGGAGATATATACATCAACTAGTATGGTAGACAGGTGAGGAGATATATACATCAACTAGTATGGTAGACAGGTGAGGAGATATATACATCAACTAGTATGGTAGACAGGTGAGGAGATATATACATCAACTAGTATGGTAGACAGGTGAGGAGATATATACATCAACTAGTATGGTAGACAGGTGAGGAGATATATACATCAACTAGTATGGTAGACAGGTGAGGAGATATATACATCAACTAGTATGGTAGACAGGTGAGGAGATATATACATCAACTAGTATGGTAGACAGGTGAGGAGATATATACATCAACTAGTATGGTAGACAGGTGAGGAGATATATACATCAACTAGTATGGTAGACAGGTGAGGAGATATATACATCAACTAGTATGGTAGACAGGTGAGGAGATATATACATCAACTAGTATGGTAGACAGGTGAGGAGATATATACATCAACTAGTATGGTAGACAGGTGAAGAGATATATACATCAACTAGTATGGTAGAACAGGTGAGGAGATATATACATCAACTAGTATGGTAGACAGGTGAAGAGATATATACATCAACTAGTATGGTAGAACAGGTGAGGAGATATATACATCAACTAGTATGGTAGACAGGTGAAGAGATATATACATCAACTAGTATGGTAGACAGGTGAGGAGATATATACATCAACTAGTATGGTAGACAGGTGAGGAGATATATACATCAACTAGTATGGTAGACAGGTGAGGAGATATATACATCAACTAGTATGGTAGACAGGTGAGGAGATATATACATCAACTAGTATGGTAGACAGGTGAGGAGATATATACATCAACTAGTATGGTAGACAGGTGAGGAGATATATACATCAACTAGTATGGTAGACAGGTGAGGAGATATATACATCAACTAGTATGGTAGACAGGTGAAGAGATATATACATCAACTAGTATGGTAGAACAGGTGAGGAGATATATACATCAACTAGTATGGTAGACAGGTGAGGAGATATATACATCAACTAGTATGGTAGACAGGTGAGGAGATATATACATCAACTAGTATGGTAGACAGGTGAGGAGATATATACATCAACTAGTATGGTAGACAGGTGAGGAGATATATACATCAACTAGTATGGTAGACAGGTGAGGAGATATATACATCAACTAGTATGGTAGACAGGTGAAGAGATATATACATCAACTAGTATGGTAGAACAGGTGAGGAGATATATACATCAACTAGTATGGTAGACAGGTGAGGAGATATATACATCAACTAGTATGGTAGACAGGTGAGGAGATATATACATCAACTAGTATGGTAGACAGGTGAGGAGATATATACATCAACTAGTATGGTAGACAGGTGAGGAGATATATACATCAACTAGTATGGTAGACAGGTGAGGAGATATATACATCAACTAGTATGGTAGACAGGTGAGGAGATATATACATCAACTAGTATGGTAGACAGGTGAGGAGATATATACATCAACTAGTATGGTAGACAGGTGAGGAGATATATACATCAACTAGTATGGTAGACAGGTGAGGAGATATATACATCAACTAGTATGGTAGACAGGTGAGGAGATATATACATCAACTAGTATGGTAGACAGGTGAGGAGATATATACATCAACTAGTATGGTAGACAGGTGAAGAGATATATACATCAACTAGTATGGTAGAACAGGTGAGGAGATATATACATCAACTAGTATGGTAGACAGGTGAGGAGATATATACATCAACTAGTATGGTAGACAGGTGAAGAGATATATAGATCAACTAGTATGGTAGAACAGGTGAGGAGATATATACATCAACTAGTATGGTAGACAGGTGAGGAGATATATACATCAACTAGTATGGTAGACAGGTGAGGAGATATATACATCAACTAGTATGGTAGACAGGTGAGGAGATATATACATCAACTAGTATGGTAGACAGGTGAGGAGATATATACATCAACTAGTATGGTAGACAGGTGAGGAGATATATACATCAACTAGTATGGTAGACAGGTGAGGAGATATATACATCAACTAGTATGGTAGACAGGTGAGGAGATATATACATCAACTAGTATGGTAGAACAGGTGAGGAGATATATACATCAACTAGTATGGTAGACAGGTGAGGAGATATATACATCAACTAGTATGGTAGACAGGTGAAGAGATATATACATCAACTAGTATGGTAGAACAGGTGAGGAGATATATACATCAACTAGTATGGTAGAACAGGTGAGGAGATATATACATCAACTAGTATGGTAGAACAGGTGAGGAGATATATACATCAACTAGTATGGTAGACAGGTGAGGAGATATATACATCAACTAGTATGGTAGAACAGGTGAGGAGATATATACATCAACTAGTATGGTAGACAGGTGAGGAGATATATACATCAACTAGTATGGTAGAACAGGTGAGGAGATATATACATCAACTAGTATGGTAGAACAGGTGAGGAGATATATACATCAACTAGTATGGTAGACAGGTGAGGAGATATATACATCAACTAGTATGGTAGACAGGTGAGGAGATATATACATCAACTAGTATGGTAGAACAGGTGAGGAGATATATACATCAACTAGTATGGTAGACAGGTGAGGAGATATATACATCAACTAGTATGGTAGACAGGTGAGGAGATATATACATCAACTAGTATGGTAGACAGGTGAGGAGATATATACATCAACTAGTATGGTAGACAGGTGAGGAGATATATACATCAACTAGTATGGTAGACAGGTGAGGAGATATATACATCAACTAGTATGGTAGACAGGTGAGGAGATATATACATCAACTAGTATGGTAGACAGGTGAGGAGATATATACATCAACTAGTATGGTAGACAGGTGAGGAGATATATACATCAACTAGTATGGTAGAACAGGTGAGGAGATATATACATCAACTAGTATGGTAGACAGGTGAGGAGATATATACATCAACTAGTATGGTAGACAGGTGAGGAGATATATACATCAACTAGTATGGTAGACAGGTGAGGAGATATATACATCAACTAGTATGGTAGACAGGTGAGGAGATATATACATCAACTAGTATGGTAGAACAGGTGAGGAGATATATACATCAACTAGTATGGTAGACAGGTGAAGAGATATATACATCAACTAGTATGGTAGACAGGTGAGGAGATATATACATCAACTAGTATGGTAGACAGGTGAGGAGATATATACATCAACTAGTATGGTAGACAGGTGAGGAGATATATACATCAACTAGTATGGTAGACAGGTGAGGAGATATATACATCAACTAGTATGGTAGACAGGTGAGGAGATATATACATCAACTAGTATGGTAGAACAGGTGAGGAGATATATACATCAACTAGTATGGTAGAACAGGTGAGGAGATATATACATCAACTAGTATGGTAGACAGGTGAGGAGATATATACATCAACTAGTATGGTAGAACAGGTGAGGAGATATATACATCAACTAGTATGGTAGACA